>NW_022983296.1:658076-719452 GCF_011762595.2 Tursiops truncatus | reverse complement strand
AGGAAGAGGGTCGTCCTAAGTGATTACTTAAGGGAATATATTTGGCTTTCCCCGCATTTGGTTCTACATGGAAAGGACTGAAAATGACGAAGCTGTGAGTCATTCACCAAATCCTGACCCTTCGGGTCTATTGCTGCAGAGGTTGGAGTCTGGTTTTCCAGATTGGTTTCTGCAGGGTGTGGGGCAGGGCCTTGTGGCTGGAGGGAGAGGTTCCCAGGCTTCCAGGTGGATTTAGAAAATTCTGCATCCCAAAACCCTTCTTCATCATCTTCAACCAATCAGAGACTCTGTGGGTAGAGAAACTTGAATCAATGTCTTTAAAATTAACTGCAAACAGAATTGAAAATGACTAATGTACAATATAATGACATACTAAAAGGCAAATATCAATAGAAGAATCAAACAGAATTTTATAAATTCCTTCCAAGCAATGAATATGCTCAATGAAAATCACACGCTCATGAACTTCAGTATTTGGTAGTACATATCTGTGTGAAAAGAATTTTCAAATATGAAATGTATAAACAATGCAAAATCTCCTTATAAGTCAGCATTAACAGCTGAAATTTTGATGATAGGAACATGTAATAAGCTAAATGGCATCCCCCTTGCAAAACAATTCCATTTTTCTCATTAGCAGAATTGTATCACAAAAAAATGTACTAAATATATTTTAAATTTCATAGATAAACATTTTGTGAAAAGAACTGCAAACTATAGTAATTATTACAGTAATGTCAACTTACTGTAAATCTTAGGATTTCTTATTTCACTAATGTTCACATTGTAGTGAATCTCATGACAAAAAGAGTTCATTAAATTTTCTTCTTGACCGAATACCGAAATCTGGCCTTCTGGTCGACCTTGCCGCTGCAGACGCCAAGTGACATGCAACTGGTGTGAACCTCAACAGGAAGTATCCAGATTGCACACGGGCGAAGGCGCAACGCCACGCTCCTGACAACCGGCCTCGACTCAGGCCACCATCGGTCCCCTTTCTCGCCCTGGGGTGTCCTCCCCTGCGCCCGCACGTCTGTAGGCCGTTCACTGTCTGCAGAGCTTCTTCAGAGAAGCTACCGACAACCGCGCCCACCCAGGGCCTCGGCCAGGCTCGTGTCTCCTCCCGACCATCACGGATGCTCCGGGCGGTCCCTGTTTCCCAAAGAGAAACGACAACGACTTACGACCACCGTAGCCTAGGAGGAACTGCCGCCCCTCCAGGAGCGCCCTACACGCTTGCCCTCGAAAGTCCGAGGTGAGGGGACCTGAACAGTTTCGAAACGCAAGCGCCACGCTGACGAGGCCACCAAGGTGGGGACGAGAGCTCCCCGCATAGACGTCGGTTCAATCTGCCGGGTGGCTCCTGTCTGTTGACCCGCATCCTGTGCCCCTGCCTCAGGGCAAGATCCGCCCCCGTGACCGCCTCGAGTGGAATCCGGAGAAATTGAAGTGGAACCCGTTGAGCAGCCCCACCGCCAGGACTGCACCATGATGGACCCGGGCCCCCAGCCGGCGAGGAGGCACCGACGGATCGTGACACACGGTGTACGACGCTGGTCACGGACATCCTCTCGTGGTCGCGCGTAACAGGACGTGAGGTCTCCGCGGGCGCCAAGGGGCACAAGAGACTGCTGGTCGACAGGCGCAGACCTCCCCAGAAACCTGCGAGGGAGCTCAGCGCCAGCCCCACAACACACGTCTCTCCACATTCAATCTCTGGTGAGAGCAGGAGGCGCCCATCACTCCGCACCACCGGGATGGTCGCCGCCAGCGTCGCCGGCCTCAAGGAAATCTGGCCCGCGCCTGGGGGACGAGTCACATCCCTCGCGAAGGTCGCCAGAGCTCAGAAGGGAAGGGATAATATAAAATTGGCCGCCAGGTGGCTCCCGACAACGGGTTCGAACGTCAGCGGGATGGATTCTGATCGCTGGTCGGCGAGGGATCAGCTCCGACCGCCCAAACGCTCGAGTTCGTCTCGGGCCGTCCACCTAGGAGCTACCGGCCCCCAGCAGCGGACGGGGCTGGGAAGATTTGTGCAGGAGGCTGCCGCGAAGGAGATGCGCTCCTCACGCTAATGTGGAGAATTCTGCAGTCAGAACCCTGACTCTGGACACTTGGGTTCCCTTAGTGCCCAGCCTATTACCTCCTTATCAGGAGACCTTAGCAATTCACTTGGTTGCTCCAATTATCTCTGCCCACCCTACACCTGTGCAGCTCTTCTCTCCATGAGCCTAGAGCTGCTTTCCCAAGGAAGACAACCCCATGCCATTGCAGGTAGGAGCCAAGGAGACAACTGAACATTTGCATCTGGACCTATGAGAGAAATTTTATGTATCCAACGCAGGAAGATACAAGACTGAGAGGGTCTTATAACTTTAGCACCACATGAGCATAGCTTTCATGCAACAGTGACGCACACTCGGCAAGTCCAGGGGTGTCAGGAAGAAGAAACACACACACACACGCACACACACAAGCACACACACACACACACATCTCCAGGTCTAATAAGAACACTTACCAGGGCTGGCAATGGTGGGAGCAGAAAGCCCATTGTTCCCACCTCTGGGGTTCCCTGGGCTAGAATCCCAGCTCATTCAGGCAGATCCTGGTTGTTTTACTGATGGATCTGTGTGGGAGTGAGGTCTTGGAGCTCCACAGACTGTCATTTGCTGTCCAGAGCTCTACACTTTGTTCTATGTATTATGCCCCTTCTCCTCCATACACAGTCACAATTAAGAAAATAAGAATCTGTAGACATTGCATTCAACTTTCTAATTTGAATGAAGGTTAAGAACACAAAGGAACAGAGTTATGTGAATAATTTTGCTAAGGAACTTACTTTTATTTTTTTGAAGCTATCAGAATGCTTATGAGTAGTCTGTAAAAGGTTAATCTTTTTTTAAATTAGGAAAAATAAATGATTCTTTAGTGCTATCTCTCACCAAACCCCAAATCACCCCAGCACTTATAACACAGGACTCAACTGATGAAACGTCTGCTCCCCACTGGCCTAGAGATTTCTGTTCTGAGTTATTCTCTATCCCCTATGTTCACTGCATTCCTAAGTCCACTGCAGCCAGTAACATGATGAAGGAGGCCACTGAGCCCAAGGGATGACCTTTCAAAAAAGAGAAGGAAAAAACCTCTCCCGTCTCCTGTGAGGTCACAGCCTTAATGGAGGCTGGAGCAAGTGAAAGTAAATGTTGGGAAAGAGAGTGTTTCTACATTGGTCCCTGACCTGCCATATCCCTAAAAGAATGGTGAACATAACTGGCGTTAATATTTCCTGGGTGCACTTAGAAGATCCAGACCCAAAGTACAAACCTAACCATTTGGCAAAAGATGGATCACTACAGGAACAAAAGTAAGCTTTTTTTTCTCACCTGTTGTTTCATTATCAGGAACTCTGGCACTACCTGACCTCCTCTGCATCCTTATGCAGGGACAATCTGAAAGTCAAGCAGATAAATCTGAGGAAAGAGAAAGCAGCCATGAGAACCCAGCCTTTCAAAGTATTGTTAGATACATCAGGCATCAATCCCCAACCACTCAGCTGGGAGTGACTCCTCCCACCTTACCCACAGACATGTTCAGACAGAAGGAACGCTTTTCCTTCCCATGGTCAAGAACAAGGCTGCATTGCCTACTCGGCTTGTGTAGAGGATGTAATATCCCCATTTTGCAGAAAACAATGCAAATTATGGGGTGTTATACTTTGATTCGACTTACTGTTCAGTTATTATTTTATTAATATTCAGTTCCTAGGATTAACACTAATTCCCAGATAACCCTTACCATGGTCTTTTGGCGAGTCCTGTCTCCACAGCAAGGACACCTCTTGAAAAGTTCTCATTTAATAATTCTTGGTGAAAGGCACCTTCATTTGTTCTCCAACACCCATTCCAGGACTTTAGCACCCCACCTTCCCTGTTGCGCCCCCCGCCACATTGGATGCCCTTGCCCTCAGTCACTTGGTTCCTCCCCATGTGGAAATCAGCAACATCAGAGCCTCAACCCTAGCTCTGCCCTCCATGTCCTTGGACATGTGGCCAGGAGATTTTCTATCAATTTAATGAAGGATGGAACAATCTGAGGACCCATGTCTTTTGACATCACATGTCAAACACTAACCTGGGCTTCAATGAAAAGGTAATTGATTAAACATAGCTCATGGATATAGTGTTTGAAACATAAAGAAGACCTAAAACTTAATCAGAAAGCTATGACCAGTGAGGGTTTACCAGATAGAAAATCTGTGAATTCAGCAAAGTAACATTACCTGTGAATGTAAATAACATGGGAAGATTTTCAATGAAGACCATCACTGAGGAAGCCGTCTAGAAATCACATGAAGAGAAGTGACTGAATGAGTATTATGTGAGTAATTTTTAACAGCCTCTCTTTCCTTGTCAATAGCAGGGATTTCGTGCTGAAGAAGAGCCCACTGAATGCAATGAATATGAGGACATGTCATATACAACAACCTTAACTCCACGTGTGTTACACTTTCAGCCCAAATGGGAGAGACTTCAGCCGTTATTCATCACTGAATTAACATAAGCAAATTATACTAGAGGGAAACCATGAAGATCTCAGAATGTGGAAGGTTTTTAGTCACCCTCCAACCTTAGACAACATGAGAGAGTGCACCCTGGAGTGACTCTTGCAAATGTCCTGAACGTGGGAAATAATTCAGCTGAAGCCTCGCATTTATACACCAACAGCTCACACTGGAGAAGACGAACCTTATAAAGGTAATGTAGCGAGAGAGCTGACTTTTATTCACACCAATAAACTCACACGGAAGAGAAGCCCTATATTTGGAATGACTGTGGAAGAGCTTACAGTGACCATCCAACACTTTAATATCATGAGCACATTCACACAAGAGAGAAACCACAATTAATATCATTTATGTGAGAAAACACTTAGTCAAAGCCATAACCTTAGTCATGGGGGAGAATTCACACTGATGAGAAACCCTACAAATGCAATGAATGTGGAAAAGCATTTAAACGCAGCTCTCATGCTTATACGCACTAGAAAACTCGAAGGAGAGACACCCTATGTCTGGAATCCATGTGGTGTAGCCTTTACCCAGAGCTCCCACTTTTATCAACACCAGCGAATTCATACTGAGTAGAAACCCTGTGTCTGTAATCAAGGATATTGAGCCTTCAGCCAGAAATTATCCCTTTTAAACCACCAGGAAAGTCATGTGGAGAGAAACCCTGGCCCTGTAATAATGGTGGAAGAGCCTTCAGTTGGAGCTCCAGCCTCAGAATACACAGAGAACTCAGAGTGGGCTGCATCCCTGACACAGTAGAGAAGACATCCCAGGGTTTACTACGAGGAGAACCCTCTTGGT
The DNA here is from genome assembly GCF_011762595.2 of Tursiops truncatus. Classification (NCBI taxonomy): domain Eukaryota; kingdom Metazoa; phylum Chordata; class Mammalia; order Artiodactyla; family Delphinidae; genus Tursiops; species Tursiops truncatus. Next base: position 714,081 of record NW_022983296.1, on the reverse strand, counting down.
GTAAGCCATCTAATCACTGCTGTAGAAGAAATCTGATGAAATGAATGCTAGCGTTCCATTAGTCATGGAGTCATTAGACGTGAGAGGGTTCACACTGAAAAAATAGTCTCAGTGTAATGAAGGAAGAACATTCTTCAGTGATTCATTATTCCTGACTGAACAAGAAAATGCTCACACTGAGGAGATGCCAATTTTAAAGACAATGTGGAAAATCTTTCACTTGCTATTCACATCAGAAAACTCATACTGGGAAAATAGTCTATAAAGAATGTGTTAGCATGCAATTGAGTCAATAATTCAGTCCTTCAGCAATTGTCTTATTATTAAATATACAATATAAAGATGTAGATGGTGAAGGGGTTTGAGAAGTGCTGCAAGCAATATTCAGTATCAAGTAAGAAGAAACGAGGCAAACCTGCTTCAGTAGATCATTCAAATGTGTCATTCAAAATCATGAAATATTGTGATACGTAAGAATGGGCCCATTTTCTGTTAATATTCTGTCACTGTTGATCAGTTAGACACTTTCTGTCTTTATAAAATTATCATCCTAATTACAAAGACTGGGATCAGTCAGGAAACAACGATGAATGTTAACTGAAAATGTAAAGCATAGTATGATGTGTATTAACTCTTACATTAGCGTCCAAATATGTGTATACACATTCAGGATGAATGGCTTCAAGGATAATTACACACATACTTTGTGATTAACCTCTGCTGCTTCAATTAATTCTATTACTTAACTTGCATTTACTATTTCCCGTATGACTTAAAAAATTATACATTAATTATATTTAAAGAAAGGTGAATAATTGTGGGTACCTGGACAGGAAGAACTCAAGAATTCAGAGTCGGACGGTGGTTTAATCCTTACTTAGCATTTTGTAGCCAAGGGTTTCTTTGTTTGTTTTGTCCAAGAAGAACAGATAAATATCTTCAGGACTGAGAAGGTAAAAGATCTTTGCAGACATAAAAAGAGTTCTACTTAAAGAATGTATTAGAACATTGAGGGGTGCATATACTAAATCACGTAAACACAATGGAGATCCCTCAGAGAGCCATTGGTAAGTCTACCTTTAAAGCTTTACTCTTTGATGTAGAAAAATGGGACTAAAAAAAGTTCCTGGAGAAAGTTCACCATAGAGACAATGTCTATTTTGTCAATTAAACCTTCAAGAAGGCTAGTTAGGGAGAGTGTACAGGCTGCATGATGAGTTCTGGCCCTTTTTCAGTTCAATTTTTTTTCTTTGTTGGCCAAAACATTCGTTATAGCCCTGAGGTCCATTGGAGTCTAATGGGTTGAGAAATGGTATTCTAGGACCTATAAAGCCCATCATGGGGACTTTCCTAGCATTCCAGAGGTTAAGACTTCAACTTCCAATGCAGGGAGTGTGGGTTCGATCCCTGGTTGGGGAGCTAAGATCTCACATGGCTCACAGGCAAAAAACCAAAACAGAAAACAGTAAATTGTAACAAATTCAATAAAAAAAACTTTTAAAATGGTCCACATCAAAAAAAAAATCTTTAAAAAAAATTTTTTTAAAAACCCATGATGTTACCTGCAACATTACTGTGTGTACATGCATCTGAGTGCACACACAGACACCCATTCAAGGGAGGGACAGTGTAACAACTATCTGATCATAAAGGGAAAATGCGATTCAGGAATTATTAGCATAAAGGATTCATGCAGGAGAAAAATAAGATAAATCATTGTTTATTCATTTATAAATTTTCATTCATTTGTAAACTGTTCATTTATTTATAAACTTTTCAATTATTAAATATTTAATGAGAACTTCCAATATTTCAGAACCTGGATTGTTATGATGATTAAACATAAATAGCAGAACGCCTTTCTCTTCATAGAACTCTATATTCTAACGCAGGCAATAAGAATAAATTGCAAAACAAAATTTCTGACATTAAAAAAAAGACATGTTCATACATTGTATAGTCACAAAATATCACTACTGGTCTACAATAAAAAGTTGGCACTTCATAAAATAAAATTGACATTTAAAACAGTCTCAATTCTGGAACTTTGAAAAGTTATATATTTTTAGAAAGACTGGTTAGTAAAAATAGTTTACAAAATTCTCAATTTTGGAAAAGCTTGTCTTCATGAATTGGGGAGAGCAAAGCTAGATTTCCTGTCTTAAGATCCAGGTTTGCTCTTCTCTATATTCCAAAATAAAAATTTTAAATTGTTAGAATTCAAAACTACATGTTTGAAAATCAGTAACGATTTTTATAAGGATAAACATTCTGCTGCATGTGCCTCTTAAAATTCCTTTCATTATCCATTTTATTCAAAATTCAACCGGTTACCATTTTAAAGGATAACAGACAAGAGGATTGCTATCTTGCTCTGTATATTGGGCTCTTAATTCCTTTCTAATTTTTTTGATAGCCCAAAGCAATCCAAAATAACACATTATTATCATAAAATCCAGAATTTCCCAGTGTGTTCTGTAGTGTATATAGTCCCAATGCGATTATATACACTTGTGGTAAATTTGAAGTTATATGTATTCCTAAATGCAAAATAAAAATCTAAAAATGCATTTACCTATATGTTTCATTATGCAATAATGCCCTTTTAAGAAAGAAATGGCTTACCAGATGCAAGAATACCTGGAAGTTACATAATATGTTTTTATATTTAATAACAGAAAATAAGGTAATAAGTGATTTTTTTGTTGTTATATATTTTTATATTCTTTTGTAAATTACATATTCATTGCTTCATCAATGTGATTTTTTTCTGGTTTATTTTACTCTAGTGTGAATTATAGTGCATTAACTCTTGATAGTTTTCTATTAGAAAATGATTCTTGATGAAATTCTCCATGATCAATTAACTTTGATAAACACTGCCACAGGCAAGACATGTCACCAAACCAAAATTTAAAGTAAATACTTTTATGGCTTACAATGTCCTATTTTGAGGCTCAGAAATATGTAGCAGTTTTTGCAGTTGATGCTAATTTGTGTGGGTGCTAGGTTTTAGTTACACTAATTTGTGATTATTTCTGAGATGAAAATAAAAATATCTGCAGGTGGATTCCCTTCCTCAGTGCAGGAATAATTGTGAATTAGTGTTTATTCTAACTGAGATTACTGAGAGTAATGTAACATAGTTACTTCTACCTAAAGTTTGTTTCCAGGGATAAAATTCGCTAAATGTTTAACTGTTTTAAAAGTATAAATCCCAGCATATGAGTTTCAAAAATTTTTTTCCCCACTTTTCTGGAGCAAGGGTTGGCAAACTTGTGTAAAGGACCAGAGAGTAAATATTTTAGATTCGCCATATGATGTCTGTTATTTCTACTCAGCTCAGTCATTGTAGCCAAAAAGCAGCTACAGTAAAATGTAAATAAAGCAGCATAACTGTGTTTCAATAAAAACATTATTTATAGACAGGAAATTTGAATGCTATATAATTTTCGTGTGTTGCAAATAATCTTTTTATGAATTATTTTCAGCCATTTAAAAATATAAAAACCACTCTTAGCTTGCAGTTCCTACCAGCACAAGCTGGGTGTGGAATTTGGCCAATGGGATGTAGGTTGCAAGGGCCTGTTCTCTCGAGTTACAGTACAAACATCCCTCATTAGAGACCAGCATTTCAAAACGAATTGATTGTACTAGCCCTGCGCCAGAAAATATGAAAACTACAATCAAAACAAAAAACAAGTTACCGAAATCTGCCCAAGATGTGAGGGGATTTACTCCTCCCCCAGGATGCCCCCCTCTGTTCATGTATGGTCCCCTCCTGTTGGCGTCCCCAGCCACCAGCAGTGAGTGAGACTGTCCTGTCCCTCTGCTCCCTGTCCGACCGCATGCAGGGGCCCAAAGAGTTCTCAGTAATAGTTATTTACGGGGCACAGATCCTCATCCATCAATTCACTACTAACTTCTGTGGCTCCCAGAGGGACAGAAAGCCGCCTTTCCAGCCCCACGCCTGGCTTGGAGTCCAGCCGCTAAGAGTCCAGCCTCTCTGAGGGTTAATGGCCAGCGGAGTCTGGCAGCTGTTGTGGGTTCTCTGCACCCAAATGGGGTTGGGGCCATGACCTGTTCTTCAGTCTCACGGCCAACACCAGCGGATGACTCTGACAGTTCAAGTCACCAAACGTCTTATTTTGGCAGGGGCCAGAGCACCTTCTACAAAACAGTTATAAAGAACATTTCTTTCGTCCAGGATGGGAAATCTGGGCCCTTTCACACCAGAGACAAGGATCAAAGAAGTAGCACGCGGGGTGCAGTAAGTAGTTGACCCCCGCGTTGTTGTTCCAGTGCCGGCCCTGCCCGCAGCCTGCAGCCAGCGAAGCGGCCCGGTGCTGCGTCCATCGGCTCTTAGGCTACAGACCGGGAAGCACGTGGAGCCAGAAGTGGAAGCGGCCCGGTGTCGCCGGACCGGCTAGGAGAACCCCGACGGCGCCTCTGGCGTCAGTGTCTCCACGGCTCCGCCTGCAGCTCGCCCGGCAGGTCCGGAAGGAGTGACCGCGGGGCGGGCGGAGCACATGGCTCCAGGCTGGGGCGGCGATCGCTGCTGGGCCCATCCCCGCACGAGCTCCTGCCTCCGTCGCTGACGTCGCAGGTGCTGGATGCATGGCATGGAGGCGGCGAGGAGAGGAGCGGGGCGGCCTACAGGCCCAGGAGATGGTCCCGCTCCTCCGCGCTCACGGGAAGCGGCAGTCATGGGAGCACCCCGGGCGGTACAGCGGATCCTCGGCCCGGCAGAGGGCTTCCCGCCGGCCGGGCTCAGCCCCGCGGGGCAGGAACCGCACCCGCTTCTCTCCCTCGGCGCACAGACCAGCCCGGTGTCTCTGCCGCCGCCACGGGAAATTGGGTCGGAGGACAGAGAGAAGGGGCGCGATCCCAGCATATCCTCTGGCACCTGGAGGCTGCCTCATCCTCCGCAGACAGGGGCATGTCCCTGAACTTGGCGGCGGGGCCCAGGGCCTCAGAAGCGCCGGTGCCCTGGCCCCTCCCCAAGCAGAGGACATGGTGCTCATTTTGAAATGTATAGAAATTCCAAATTACTCTGTTGTGTAACAAGAAGTAACATAGTGTTGTAGATCAGTTATATTTCAACAGTCAACCAACAAGCAAACAAACTCATCCAATAACAGTCCGATTTGTGGTCCACAGAGGCAGGGCGTGGGAAGGGGTGGGACTGGATGAAGGTGGCCCAAACTGCAAGCATCCACTAGTAAGAGATACCAGGGATGCAAGGTAGCACATGATAAAGATAATTAACACTTGTGTCTCCTATACATAGAAGTGGTTCAGAGAATTAATTATAAAGGTTCCCATCACAAGAAAAACACATTTTTCTATTTCTCTAATTTTGTGTCTATATGAAATGATGAAAGTTCCCTAAATTTAGTGTGATAATCATTTCGTAACATATGTAAGTCAAATCATTATACACTGTAAAGTTACACGGTGCTCTATGTCAGTTATACCTCAGTAAAACTGGAAGAAGATAAATGAATAAATAAAATGGTGCCCCATTGAATCTCGATTAAAATGGATACTAAATGGAATTTTAGTGGGCATGTGCAGCAGTTTTTGTATTCTCATAAAAACCATTATTGATTTTCAAAAGTGTATTTTGTAATTGAACAGTTAATTTAAAAATACTTATTTCATAATATTTTGAACAATTATCTTGGCTGTTAGAAAGGGAAATCTATCTTTATTCTTCCCAAATCTTTCAGAATAGCTTTTCAAAGGTTCAGAATTTTGTAAAATATTTTTTAAAAACCCAGTCTTTTTGACAATTTTTGGCCTTCCAAAGTTCTATAATGATACTGTTATAAATCTCAATTTTGTTTTATAAAGTGGCAACTTTTCTTTGTAAATTAGGAGCAAACATTTTGTAGTTACACAATTTGTAAACCCTTATGTATGTTTGATTTTTAATATCAGAAATTTTATATTGCAGTGTATTTGAATTGACTGCGTTAGAATGTAGAGTTCTACGAAGATAGGAACATTGTATTATTTACATTTTAGCCCTCATAACAAGCCAAGTTCTGAAATCCTGGAAGCTTTCAGTAAATATTCATAAATAATTGAAAATTTGATAAATTAATGACTAAGGTAACTTAGATGCTCTCTCTCCTGATGACACATTTATACCATTGATTCCAGACTCACATTTTCTTTTTAGGTTCAGATGGAGGCTATATGCTCTCTCCCTTGCTTGCACGTTTGTGTGTGTGTGTGTGCATGTACACAGACAGGAGCACAGACACAAATGTTGCAGGCAACATCCCATGCTTTATAGCCCCCTACAATACCATGTTTTCACCCATTAGACATCCGTGGACTTTAGGGTTATAATGAATGTTTTTAGGCCAACAGAGGAAAAGCAATTTATCTGAAGAGGAGCAAGACCTTATCAGGCAGGCCCTACCCTCTCCAAATCTGAAAATGGAACTCTCCATGTCTGCAATGATTTTTTTTTATCTTACCTTATTTTATTTATTGGGGCTATAGTTGTTTTACAATGTTGTGTTTCTGGAATGATCTTCCACTTTCTTCATTCTGACATATCTATCTGTTCTTTGTGGGGGAAAAAACATTTTGGCTAAGAAATTCTGTTGCAGGAATAAACCCCTGCAAAATTTCTTGGAATTTTCATGGCCGGGTCCAAAAATTCTCCAGGACTAGGAATCTTGTGAAAAAATTAAGTTTATTTGTAATTCAATTTTAAGTCTTAAGAGGCACATTGAGTGAAAATATAAAAGGAATAGAATAATTGAAGCACCAGATTTTACAGTGTTTTGAGACAGAGGGCTTCTCACCTTGTGAATTCATCAGTGTGAATAGAAGTTAAGGCTCTGCTGAAGTGTGTCCCACATTTATCACATTAAGAGTTCTCTCCAGTGTGAGTTTCTGGTGTATTTAAATGTGAGGCTGCAGCTAAACTATCTGCCACGTTTATAACATATATAGGTGCTCACTTCAGGGTGAGTTTTCTCATGACATCTAAGGTTACAGCATTGTCTACAAGCCTTCCCACATTGATGAGACCTGCATGGTTTCACTCCAGTATAAATTATCTTATGTTAATTCAAAGATGAATAAAGGCTGAAGGCTCTTCCAAATTGATTGCAAGCATAGGGTTTCTGTCCTGTGAGAGGTCACTCATGTGGCGTGATAGTTGAGTTCTTTGTGAAATCTCCTCATATTTGTTACATTCAGTGGGCTCTTCTCCAGTGTGAAGTCCCTACTATTGATAAGGAAAGGAAAGACTATTAAAAGTTTGCTCACATAAAATTCATTTCTATACTTCTCTACATATGAATTCTAGGCTGCTCCCTCAGTGATGGTCTCCACTAACTACCAACCCCACCATGTTACTTATATTCACATAGAGTCTCACTTTGCTGAATTCATATAGATTTTTCTAACTTGTAGCCTCTCACTGCCATCGTTTTCTGATTAAGTTTTCGGCCTTCTTTATTTTTCAAACACTATATACATGAACTACATTTAAGCAACTGCCCTTTTGAAACTCAAGGTACAGTTTGTTTTTGGGGAAAAATGGTTCCAAATGAAAACTATTCAAAAACCTCTGCCGGGCCAGCGTTTAAGTCCCCTTTCAGTCAGATGGTTGGGCTGAATTCCTCTTACCCTAAGATCATATCTCTTATGTGGACAGCGGGGCTTATTCCCGTAAACTTACTATTGACCTTCAGATAAATGGCTTCTTCCTGAAGCTACTGTCTGTGAACATGTTTAAAATTGATCTTTAACACAGAGAAAAAGTATGAAATGGAGCAATATATAAGAAATTGGAAACATATTATAGGATATTGACAATTAGAATATATCTTGAAGGGTAAAACAAACGAAAAATAAAATGGCTGGGATGTTGGTGAGATAAGGATGAGGAAAAGCACCAGAAGGGAGAGACTGAAACAATGGGTGCTGCGTTAACGTTTAGCACCAGTCGCCACAGAGCCATCCTTTCCTCTAAGGCCAAGGAATATACGGAAGGTTAGATTAATAAGATTGATACGTTCACAGAATTGTGACACTATTGGAGGGATTTTTCTACATTGACTTCAACAAGATTTCAGAGACATTTCACTCAAAGAAACCTGCAATTGACATTACCCCAGGTCTGGATGAAGTTCACAATCACATGTCTTCAAAGTCACTGATTCCTAAAAACATGCAGGACATTCTGGTTCAGGCTGCCCCATTTACCCAAATGTCCAGAGGTGATGGTCGAGGGTGACAGTACTGAGAAAAGGCAGTTGTGTGTATCAAAAGCCCAAACCTGTTTGACATCAAATCCAATGTTCTTCTGGGCTGACTTGGCGTATGCCTTTCAGGTGCATCACAGAGATGGGCACACTCTGAATACAGAGTGACTTTCATGGTAAAGGACCATCACATGAGGGGTGGTGTGAAATAACCTGCACAGTCCACAACAGAATGTTAACTGTGAGCTGACTGGCAATTAAAAAATGTGTACTTGGGGATTCATAAATATCCCTGCTCCCCACTACTTTCAGTTAAATCTACAGACTTAGCACAAGACAGGCAATTTACATGTTCCGCCACTTATCAGCAGTGACTACAGCAAAGTATTCCCCAATACAAACCTCACTGTTCTCATGTGGGAAATACTTTAATAACCTTTCAAGAGAGTTGAGTGATTAAATGAGCTGACATGACATGTTTGAACATAACAAAACCCAATAAATAAAAGCTACAGGTGAATGAGTCATTAAAAAGTCAGAGAGCCTTGATGCCATGTCCACCATTTTGTGTGAGTGAACAGACTGTGTATACAACTTGGGGTCCGCAGTTGCTGCCTACCTAACCTCGACACAGACCATGCATTCATCACCAGATATGAGGACAGACGGGCTCAACTTTACAAGCCAGTGGTCCCGGGGTTGCCAAACTGTAAGATGATCCCCAACTGACCTTTCCTGTGGGTTGAGGTCCCTCTTTCCCTCCTCGTTTCCTGGGACCTCATCGCTTTGACTATCATTGTCTCTCCTGTAGATTCCTCCTGTCTTCCCTGCTCAGAGACTAATCGGAGACTCTCGATGGTCCAGGGCTCTCCAGGGCTTCACATATCGTCACGATTTCCTAAGTGTTCCTCTACCTACTATATCCTACTCAATGCACCAATTAAGGAAAAAATGCTTTCTGTAAAGTGATTCCAGTTTCTGAACAAAGGTTACCTAAACAGGGGGAAAATGGCTGGTTTGGAACAAGAATGAATGGAAGTATTTTGTTGTGACTTTTTAGAGTTTTCAAAATAGTCAATTGTATTCTGAGAAAACAGATTAAAAATTGGAGAAACAAAGGGAAAAAAAAAGCAAATTGGCCCCACCCTCCCCTCTGGGCCAGTCCTGCTGAAGGGCTTCTTCTCTTTCTCCTACCCCGTCAGCTCTGCACAGCCCTCTAGCCAACATCTCTGACCCTGGACGTATTGAACTCACCCGTCCACACACCTCCTCCCCTGCCAGACGTTGAACTTCTGTTCTTGCTCAACCCTCCACTTGTGCCCATCACAGGACAGAGTTCACTGCACCGCAGACTCGCTTATGGAGTGAGTCACACCCCCGTCAAGCCCATGGCTGAGGGGAGAGAAATACAACCTCTCATGTGCCCTCTTTACCATCACAGCCTTCATGGAGTCTGGAGCACCTCGGTGTAAATGTTGGAAAAGAGACGGTTGCTGTATTAGCTCTTGCCCTACTCCACGATATTCACAGAGTTGCCAGACGACAGGACTTGTGCTCAGAGCCTTCACTTCCACCAGGATACACTTAGAGCACTCAGTCCAAGTGGTGACACCTTTCTATCCACCGGAAACAAAGTTACCATACCAGGAGAAAGAGCAAGTCCCCACTCACCTGGGGACACATTGCCAAGAACTCAGCTGCTAGTATTCTCTCTCAGAGACACTGTTTACTCTGAGCAGGCAAATCCAAGGAAAGGGAAGAAAGCCATGAGACTTGAACCCTATCTAGAGTTTTCAGACCTAAGACTCATGAACCCATAAATCTTTACCTGGGAGTGAACAACCCCCCACCTGCAAATGTGAATTGGTCTATGAGAAAAGAGGAGTAATCTTGTTTCCCACGGTCAAACTCAGAAGGTTTTGGCTACTGTTTCTCATAAGGGAAATATTAGTTTCCTAAATTTATTTATTAGGAAATAAAAATCAGAGTTTTTAAAGGTAATTAACCCATGATATTCCAAGTTATTAGTCAGTTTCCTCCCTCGCTCCAAATGCTAGGAGAACCTCCAGTGCACTGACCCCAGTCTCCTAACATGTGTGCCAACCGTCTTCATTTTTATTCCAAATTAATCAAATCAAGTAATTTCAACATATAGTTATGAAGACCAACAATTTCCATATTCCTCTTTCCATATTCCTTCCAAATTCATCACATCTGCTGGTCAAGATTCCAATCTTGGAGGGCTCCAAGTACCTGCTTCTTCCATGACTGAATCTAACTAGGATATTAAATCTGGTAGGGTTCACAAATCTCCCAACATCTTTCAAATATCCCTGGACATTGTACTATATCTAGATGATTCAGTCTTATTCTATGCCTCACAAATATTTCAGACCTTCTCCATATCTTTTGATTTTTAATCATTCTCAGTATTTTCGCCACTTTCCACAAAAGGGACCACCTTCTACTAGACAGATTAATCAGATAATTTGAGGAAATTCTTCAGCTCACTGTCACAAAATCTACAAATATTCCTCACGGTTTATTCCCAAGCCCATAGTAAGAATTGAAGAATCATCTCTTCCTTGGCCAAACCCAATTTCTCCAATTGTATTCTTTTCTCTCCTGCCTCCCTGGAAACTTCATGTAATTGATTATAATTTAATTATTATTTACCTTGGTATTAAAATACAGATGCTATAAAACCCTAAAAATATCTTCCTTGAATGTTTCATAAAATCAAACAACACCAGTCCTTATATAAAGCCACACAAAACCCACAGCCTGATGGGCTGTTTGTAGGTTAAACATATTTATATAAAGACTAATCCTCCAGCTGCAATTCTCTTCCCAGAACTGGCCACAATTCACAAAACAGTGAGACCTCCGGCCAAGGCATCAAGACTGCTTTTGGAGGTTTTTAGAATATTAGCAAATTAAAGGAATCTCTTATACTTTCCTTACATGTATCTAAGAGGTTAACGTGTTGAGAAGGAAACGTTTGTGTTAGGGAAGTTGTTCCTTCATTAGATTTATCCTGATTGGCATCCAGATTAAAGGAGTTCTTTCTTTATGATTATACAATATATGAGGTTATCAGATCTATTAACAGGAGCCCACAGACAATTCTATGCCTGATTCTATAGAAAAAGACTAAAACTTTGAACTCTGGAGTGTGGTAGCTGCATACTTAAGTAAAGACACAAACACAGTTTTCCCACACATTTTGTTTCTGGTGATTACTAAATAAAATTTTCCCCAGGAGGAATCAAAGTCATTTATTATTCAAAGAATTATTAACTTAAAGATAGTTATTTAATTTGATTAAAGAACATTGGTCACAGGCCATCTGAGAGTAGATTAGGTTACTGTGTACATGGAATCTCTGTGCATTTACAATCCTTATGTAATAGTCAAGAGAAACTTGCTTTATGACTCTACGGTTTACTTTTCTGCAATTTGTCCAGAGAGGAAAACAGGAAAAAAAGAAAAGAAAAAAAAAATGATGAGTAGAGATATCGAGAAATATTACGGGTGTTGCCTGTAGGTTCTATTCAAGACAACAGAGAGAGGAGAGTTACTCAGCTAGTAATTTAAAGAAGGAATCTCTGAGGCACTGACATTTAACCTGAAAGTGAAGTGGTATAAGTGTAGCTGGAACTATGTATGTGTATATCAGGGAGGAGATGAACAGAGACGAGAGCGCTCATTGTAGAGATAAAATCGATGCTTGGTTCTATTTGTGTGGTTCTGGGACGTTATGTCAATGACTGAGCCCCAAATAATTAGTGGAGCCGCTATCTGAAACTGCCGATGAGAGGAGTAGTAGTTTTTATTTGGGGAGGAAGTTCCTGGCTTCTGTCTGATATACATTTCATTGTAGGTGTCCGCTTCCCATGCAATTATGGATGACACCTCAGAAATGAAATCTAGCATTCGTTTTTACGCATTATTATCATAGTGGTAACAGGAGAAGACTGAATAATTATAACAGCTTTCGAAGATGGTGTATATAGTAAAAAGAGAGAAGAGGGCTACAATGGAGTCTTGAGATGTTGAAATAGTATTGTTTGAGGAGAACTGCGCACAGTACACTGGCAGGAACTGACTAGTTTAAAGGCAGTGGGGAGTTTGTGATGTCAGAGGACCTTGGAAATATAAATTTCCTGACGGAGGTCATAGTCCAATTCTGCTTGGGTTCAAGTAAAATACTGAGAAACATTCATTGGATTTAATCACGGAGAGATAACTATAATGTTATAAAGGTTTATGTATACGCAAGTCAACAGTAACAGGGAGATCAACCCTAGTAAATCAAACTGTGGGAGGGGCGCCCAGAGATTGTCACTAATCCTGCACTGCTCTTTCAGTTTACTTTGGAAAGAGGAAATTCATTGGGCAGGAACTAGAGAAAAATTGGTTCAGAGATTTTGTTTCAAGAATGAAGAAACTGAAAAAGATGAAAGGGAATGGACTGGGAAGAGAGGGGTGTTCGCTGGTAGAAGAGCTTCAGTTTACAATTAATAATAAAACAACCTCCAGAGAACAGGAGGGAAGGGGATTCATTTGAGAAAAATGGGCTTATCCAGGAGTAGAAATGACTTTCAGTTTAAACAGGAGCGGCATCGCCAATGGGTGAAGATTCAGGAATAGGTGTTGACTTCATGACAGTGAGCTGACACATTTCTTCGAATATGCTACTTCATCTGCATTGTAGGAGGTGAACACACTGTTGAAAGTGAGGGAAGGTGAGAATTTCAGGGATTCAAAGAAACAAGGGGAACATTCAAAGTGTGTGCAAAGCATGGGAGAATGGTTTATGATCATGTCCTGGTAGGATGCAGATATTTATAAAACTCATTGGGAGATACATATGATAGATGCAGCCATAGGAAGAGGAGTTTTTTGTCATCTCTCATTGGGGTCTTGATCATCAGCTGTGCTGAGAGGTCAGAGGGACCTGAGAATTGTTCCATAAAACTCAGGAGACATGGGAATGATCGGGAGGCTGGGTCAATGCACTGGAGGATTCCTGTGTTGGGAGAACCTAAGCACGGTAGTCATTGTGTGAACAGACTGGAGGGGAAGTGTTATGATAACAGGGAGGATTCCAGCCACTGATTTGATAGGCGACATATCCAGGTGAAATTTGAATCTGGGATCCACACCTCAACACCAGTATATTTAGGAATTTGAGATTCAGAAACAGCCTGAGCTACGTTTGAATTCTAGCTCTGTCATTTTCTAGCTGCATGATCTTCTCACATAAGCAAAATTTCAGAACCTAGCTTATGTTACTTGTTAAAAGGTAACTAATCTATAAGTAACAGGGTTGTACGAAAGATAAATGAGCAAACGTAGGTAAATCTCAATCACAGGGTCTCAAAAGGAATGTTTTCTCTTTTCAGAATCTCAGGATCAAAGGGCTGTGATCCACCCCTCTTCATGACACATTATCAGTATTTGTCTATGCAGTAGTTAATGATTAACATTGACTTGGGTAGCACTTGACAGTTGACACATACTTTCCTATAGAAATATTATGAAGTGAAGAATGTTTCTCCCCATGACATTTAGTAGGACAGAACTCCACCTACTCTTTCGCTAATGTATCTGAAGGTGTCGACTAAATTTCACCCCAAATTAAACTTCACTCTATATTTGATGAGCGTGTCTGCTCTGTGTGGATTGTGGTACCCAACAGTGGGCTTATGATGTGCGTACTCCTGCTGCTTTCCTGTGCAAGGGGTTTTTAGCCCTGATTTGTGTGACAAGACCTTCCAACAAGACATGAGTCCCTGGATTGTTTTCCCCACCATGAAGTAGATCCAAAGTGGCCTGGCCACATGGTCCAAGGCCATGGAGGGCAGCAATATGGTTGAGGCCCTCATGTTGCCTGATTCCCACATGGGGAGGAACCAAGGTGACTGAGGGCAAGGGCATCCGGGGTGTGGGGAGAGGGCACAGCAGGGAGGGTGGGGCCTCTGAAGCACTGGGGCGGGTGTTGGAGAAAAAAATCCTAGTGCGTTTGATCAAGAATTATTTCATGAAACATTTGAGAGTGGTGTTCTTTCTGTGGAGTCAACATTCCCCAACTGATCATTGTGCGGGTTTCCTGTAGTTTGGTGTAACTCCTAGGAACTGAACATTAATGAAATAACTCTGAAAAAGTAGCTCTAATAAAAGTACAACACCCAAGGATTTTCATGTTTTATGTGTAAATGAAAATATTACTGTCTTGATTATGTGCAGTAGCCTACACTGCCTTATTGTTGACGCTGGAGAGAGGGGGGGTTCACCATATCTACACATGCCTGGGGGTTAGGTGGTAGAGCTCATTCCCAGGTGAGTGGCTGGGGATTCATGCCTGGAATGCCTAACAATGCTTTAAATGCCAGGATTCTCTTGGTTGCTTTCCCTTTCCTCATCTTTACCTGCTCAGTTTTTCATCTGACCCTGCATAAGTATGCAGAGGCGGACAAGTGTTGGCTGAGTTCCTTACAATGAAACAACATGTGAGAAGAGACTTATTTTTATTCTTGAATTGGTCCGTCTTTTGCCAAATGGTCAGGTTTCTCCTTTTGGCTTGGATCTTCTAAGTACACCCATGAAATACTAATGCCAGTTATGTTCACCACCCTGTTAGGGAGACTGATGTGGAAATAATCTCCTTCCGTCATTCACACCCACTTGTTCCAGACTCCATTAATGCTGTGACTTCACAGAACACATGGGAGAGATTTTCACTAAAAACAATAAGTACAGCCCTTAGCCTCAGTAAAGAAAAATTCCCTAATTACCATGTGAATGACTACAACAGCCTTAGGTGTGTGGTGAACACAGGTGATAGTAATGAGAGAAACAAGTTTGCAGACCCAGGGTGGGGCTGGGGGGGTGGGGGGTGGAGCAGATGTGAAAGGTGCTGGGGTGGAGGTGGATGCTGGACAATAAAGAGTAATGAGGAATTGTTTACTATTTCTAATTTTTAAAATATTGAACTTTTTATAGACTATATTTGAACATTTTTAAGTCTACAAAAGAAGATAAATAAAATTTCCTTCCTTCACAATAACTCAATTATCCTATGTGTACTTTTCTTTTTAAAGAGTTTCCTATTTATTTATTTATTTTTGGCTGTGTTGGGTCTTTTTTGCTGAGCACGGGCTTTCTCTACTTGCTGCGAGTGGGGGCTACTCTTCGTTGAGGGGCACGGATTCCTCATTGCCGTGTCTCCTCTTATTGCTGATCACGGGCTCCAGGCGCGCATGTTCAGTAGTTGTGGCTCACGGGCTTGGCTGTTCCGCGGCACGTGGGATCCTCCCAGAACAGAGATCAAGCCCATGTTTCCTGCATTGGCAGGTGGACTCTCAACCACTGCGCCACCAGGGAGGTCCCTCTCTATGTGTTCTTCACCTTTGTTCAAACTTGAAAATTGAATGTAACATATGCAGATTATTATTTTCTTAATTGTAACTGTGTATTGAGGAGAAAGTGTATGATAGACAGAATGAAATGTAGGGCACTGGACAGGAAATGACACATTAGGGAGCTCGAAGCCCTCACTCCCCGCCAGTGACATCAATACAAAAACCAGGGTTTGTCAGCACAGGGGACCCAAGAAGTGGCAACAATGATCTCTTTTCTGCTCCCACCACTCTCAGACCTGGCAGGAGTACGGGTTACCTGCTGATATGTGTGTGTGCGTGTGCGTTTCTTTTTTCTTCGTGCCACAGCTGGATTTGCTGATTGAGCCTGCGTGTTTTAAGAAAGCAATGGCCATGTTGCGCTAACAATACAGTGGACCCTCCGTTGCTCTTGTGTCTTTGGGAGTTGAGTGCACACAAAATTTGTATGATGGATCCAGGCACGAACTTCCAGTTTTCCTCTTGGCTCATACCTGCTATGCCAGGGGAATATTTTTCCCTGGGGAAATCAGCTCAAAGGTTTTGGAGAGAAAGGCTGCACAGGTGTAGGTTGGGACCAGCAACACTTGGCATGGACGACTGGGCAAACCAAGTGAATTGCTAAGGGTTCCTGATATGAGGAAACAGGCTGAGGACATAGGGAGGCCAGGCCTGCAGAGTGAAAGTTCTTCTCGCCTGTAGGTAGCTCTGGGTGTGGGTGGAGGAGAGACATTGAGGGGTTGAGATGCCAGCTGCCTGTCCCTGGACTGCAGAAGGAGGGGGCAGAAAAGCAGGAAGTGTGGCTCATGTTTGTTTCTGACACACTCATCGTTCTGGTTCTTGACTCCAGGCTGTAAGGAGGAATTTACTCTTGTTTTGCAAAGTTGCTTTACCTATTCCAATCCTCTACTTTTCCATTTACTCTTTTCAAAAGATATATATAAACTTGCTATTTTCATTAAACAGCTTGTCATCAACATTTTTTTCCAAGTCAATAGCTATACATCTAGCTCATTAAAAAAATATATCAATAAACCAAACCAAAAAATGATAATACTGTATTGTCTGAATGTACTTGAAATTTACTTACCTAGTCCCTCTCAATGGCTGTTTTCTAAATGTTCTGTTCTTAAGTAATACTGAGATCAATATTCTTAGTACACATGTATTTGCACAAATATTCCCACCTACCCACTTCTTGTCATTTGACTTTTCTTGTGGAATATGTAAAGATCAATTAGGTGGTCAAGTTATCAATCGTTTCCTCTATGGCTTCTGGGCTCTGGTATTTATGTTTTAGTAACATCTCCACTCTGCAATTACAGAATAAAATGTCGTCCGTGTTTTCTATTGGTACGTTCATGGTTTCAGCTTACAGTTCACGCAGTCCATCGCCCTGCAGAATTTTCCTTGTTTACAGCGGCCGGCGGCCCAGGAATAGCGTGAAGAGCGCGTCTCCTTCGCGGCAGCCTCCCGGCACCAACCTCCCAGCTCCTCGTCTCCCGTCTGCTGCCGGGGTCGCGCCGTGTCGTGCCGAGCCGGGCGCTAGCTCCGAGGCGGACTCCCCGAGACGAGCTCGGGCGTTTGGGCGGCCGGCACTGCACCCTCGCCGTTCGGCGATCGGGATCCGGCCCGGGGACGTTCGAGCCGGTGGTCGGGCTCCACCTGGCGGCCGGTTTTATATCGTCCCTTGTCTCCGGAGCTTCGGCGATCTTCGCGAGGGCTGACATTCGGACGCCGGGCGCGAGGCAGCGTTCCGGGACGCCGGCTATCCGTGTGGCGATTGTCCCGGTGGTCGCGGGGCATGGGCTCCTCCTGCGGTCGCTGGAGATTGGGTGTGTAGGTTTATGAGGATGTGATCGTTGCCGCGCTCCTTAGTGACTTGTGAGGGTTGCCTGGCTTGGTCGACCAGCAACCGCCCGTGCCCCTCCAGCCACGGGAACTGAGCGGACTCGACCCTACCTGGGCCGCCCGACGCGTTGTGTAGAGAGGGGTTCTTGCGAGCCCTCCGGAGCGCTTGAGGCTTGATGGTCCGTCCTTCTGAGTCACTTTAGGTGCGTTCATTTTCTACCACTTCGGTCCACCAGCGTTCCACTCCGGACGTGGGGAACGCACCAGGCACGGGCGTTGAGGCCGTTGGAGGGCCCGATGTGCTTGTTGACTGGCGCGCTTGGGTCCCTGTCTCCGGGGCATGGGCGCTTGCTGCTCTCGCGGGATTTGGACGGGCAGACATGTGTAGTGTGAGGCCGGCGCTGCGCTCCCTAGAAGTCGTTGAGTGGTGGGTCTGCTCGGTTCGACCACCACTCCCTTGTGTCCCTTGCGCGTGAAACGCCCACTTTGAAGCACGTCGTCAAGAGAGGGTATCCATCCCCGGAGTCGTCCGTGTGGCCCGGTGGTCGTACTTCCGCTTTACAAGTGTCGCCTGGGAGTGGTTCAAAGTCTCCTACGGACGTGGACGCCGACAAGTTTCTCCCGGCCTTCTCTCTTGATCCCGTTTGCCCTTATTCCCAAATATGTTTTTCTCCGCAGTGGGTAGGGCCCGAATGGCATAACAAGGAGGCACTGGAAGTGGGACCACGGCCTTCACGTCCTCCACGTTCTCCTTCCCACGGGACCGCCACGCCCCGTCCAATAGGACGCCCGGTGCTGCTTCTTGGCCGCTTTGGGAAAACGGTGCGTCCCGGTCCTGTCGCCGTGGTGGAGCTCCTCCCCTGCGTCTACTTTCTCCGAAATCCGCGAGAAGCGGTCATTGGGCTGCGCAGACGGTATTCCCCTGCAGGCCGAGCTGCGTCTACGGGGGAGTGACCGGCGTCCCACTTCTGTTGGCCACGTCGGCGAAGCGCTTGAGTGGACCAGGTCCTCTCACCACAAGTGAGAGCAACGAAAGTCGCGGGCGAGAGGTAGGGCGCCCCAGGCGCAGCCACGGTTCCGCCTGTGGCTTGGTGGTCGGAGAAGCCTAACAAATGGGAAACGGGGAGCTGCCTGGGGCGTCTGGTGATGGTCGTGTGGAGGCATGAGGCGCTGCGCAGTCCTGGGTGGGCGCGGTTGTCAGAAGCTCCTCGTGAGAATCTCGTACTGGAATGGCCTCTGAACGCGCGTGTGGATGAGGAGACAACCCGGAGAGAGAAATGGGACCTATGGTGGGCCAGAGGGGATGAGTTCGGAGGAGTGGAGGCGCACCTTCTCTTCCGTGCCATCCAGATCTATCCCGGTGGTTTTTCCTCCATTTGGTTGTTACCTGGCATCCGCTGCTGCAAGGAAGACTAGACCATACAGCGTTGTCCTGGCAAGAAACAATTCAGTGACGAGAATTTGTTTGGAGATCCATTCGTGTAGACACTGGTGAAGTGAGAAATTCTGAGATCTACAGAACTGAAAATTACTATTGTCGTCGTTACTCAACAGCATTGTAATTACCATGGTTTGTAATTAGTGATAAAACTGAGTAAAGTTGAGTCACACAGTAGCTGATTAATTGGAGATGATCAAAGAGGGGTTTTCAGTATTTCTAAATGCTGCTAAATGGGCAGAGGTCAAGGTGGAGACAGCAGGTATGTGCCAGGTAAGGCTGTGACGTGTGTGAGAATAAAGAGAGGTGCTGAGAAGATTATGGAGGGTTTCTGAATGGTACAAGAGGCTGGAAAGCATTCTTAAAGATATGTGGGGGGATAGATATGATAAGTTGCAGTTTACAGAAAGAGAAAGGCTCATTGCTAGTCTCCACAGAAGGAGTCAGCAGCAGAGTATCTTATCAAATGCTGTTAAAAACACTCCAGGGGGCTTCCCTGGTGGCGCAGTGGTTGAGAGTCCGCCTGCCGATGCAGGGGATGTGGGTTCGTGCCCTGGTCCGGGAAGATCCCACATGCTGCGGAGCGGCTGGGCCCGTGAGCCATGGCCGCTGAGCCTGCGCGTCCGGAGCCTGTGCTCTGCAACGGGAGAGGCCACAACAGTGAGAGGCCTGCATACTGCAAAAAAAAAAAACAAAAACTCCAGGTTATAAATCCTTTAGAAACATACCCTACACGTTTGCTAGCAGCAGAATTATGCATTGCTGCATTGTTTGTAATATAAACAGATTATTGAATATCAGTGTTCATCCCAACGTGGATTGGCAAAGTGCATTATAGTACATCATCCATTCAGTGCACTGTCGTGCAGGAAACGATGTCTTGATAGAGGATAATTTGCAAAATACTGTCAAATGAATAAAAGCAAGCTATAACAGCACTGTGCCTAGTGTTCTATTTGTGTTTTTAATTAGGGTGCCAAGGAGAAATGTATATTCATATTTGCCTGTATGCACATAAAGACACTCTGGAAGTTTGCCGTGGGAAACCAGATACATGGCTACCTGTGGAGGGCAGGGACTCCTGGGCAAAGAGGGGGAGGTGGTGCGGGGCACAATGTAATGCAATTTTCAGGACCTTCAACCATGTACATGGATTACAACCTCTCTAGAAATCCAAGAAATTGAATTTTTTAAACCTCCAAGGATTAAAATGCATTTACTATTTCTACCGAGTACATGTCAAGTTTGTTTTACCATGGAGCTATGCCTTCTCTAAAATGTCTACTCAAGCCTTCCATGGTGATTTTGACTATTTTCCCTTACTCTGGTAGCAGACAAAGAAAACCAGGGGAATCAATGAATGTGTAGTTCATCAGCCCCTGCAGTGGCTCCCCTGCATTTTTCTTTCAAATAGTTTATACACTTTTTTTTGGTGCTATTTTCATAAGTTTTATTTGCAAGAAAGAGGATAGAGGAGAAATAAAGCTGTATTAGGGTTTTGCTAGGGTTGCCAGAAAAAGTGCAGACTGGGAGGCTTAATTAATTTTCTCACAGCTCTGGAGGCTTTGAGTTCAAGATCAAGGTGTCTACAGGTTCAGTTTCTTCTGAGGCCTCTCTCCCTTGCTCGCAGGTGGCTGCATTCTTACTGCATCCTCAGATGGACTTAACTCTGAGCTGAGTGTGCATGGCTGTGTCCTAATCTTATAGGGGCACAGCTCTGGATTAGGGCTCACCCATATGACCCATTTTAACTTCATCTCTCCTAAGGCCCTATTCCCAAATACAGTCACATTCTGAGGTACAAGGGTCTGGACTTCAATATGTGAACTTATAGGGTTTCAGTTCAGACCTGAAGGGAAGCCGCTCCCTGTTGGTTGAAGCAGAAATCTCAGAGGAGAGAGGAGTCTTCCCACATGGCCTAGAACTTCTTGACACAGCCAAGTCATGACCCATAAGCCTGATTCCGTGGTTTTGCATGTCTCTGTGACAGAGTGGAGGTCAGGGAATGACTAAGGAATTATGTCCTCAGTACATTGTCACTAAATATTTCTGCCTTTTGGAGGCCAGGTGTTCACAAAAGTGAAGAAGTTATGTTTTGCTCAGCAAGTTCTCGGCCTTGGAAGGTACACAACGCACTGAGGAGTCAACCTAAGTGTCTCCCATATTCTGATCAGGCCACGGACACAGGAGCAGGAGACAGCCATTAGAGGCCACAGCCTTGCTGGGA
Source organism: Tursiops truncatus (assembly GCF_011762595.2). NCBI lineage: Eukaryota > Metazoa > Chordata > Mammalia > Artiodactyla > Delphinidae > Tursiops > Tursiops truncatus. The sequence goes on along the minus strand of NW_022983296.1, from coordinate 692,928 downwards.
AGCAGGTGCATCACCAGTTTAGCTCAATCAGATCTGTGTTCTAGGTGCTGAGCTTGAGGAGGGCGTCAGTCCTGGGACACTGTGGACATGATGCAGAAAAATTACCTTAAACCTTGAGTCATATTTAAATAGAAAAACTCTGAGATATTAATTCTTATTGCCTCCACTGAGCTATAAACGTGGTGAAGGTGGTTATGTTATATGTTTCACCTCTTAGTCTCCTGAAAATTCCACATGCTGGATCCCTTGAGACTCTCAAAAAATATTTGTTACTTTAGTGAATGGTGTGTGAGAGAGCTACCTGATTTTTCTTGAAGACTCGTCCTATGATAATTTACAAAATCCAGAACACTTGGGAGATATGTTCTCCCTTAAGTATCTGATGGATACTGTGGACCCTCCACCTAGTAATGCACATGCACAGACACAAACACATTGCTGCAGTCGGCCTCAAGTGTTCTATTTCCCTCTTTTCAAGCTCATAGACCAACCCTTTAGCATTCTATATGTATGGGCTTTATACTCCTTTTGTGTGTGTGGCTGTGTGTGTGTGCATCAAGAAAGAAAAAGTTAATGGATTTGAAGGGAGAGAACACATCATGTAGCTCCTGCCCTCTCTCAAGCCAATCCGACAGCAGATAAACTTAGGACATAGGCATTCTCCACGGGGACCATCTCTTTTCCCCAGGTCTTTATTTTTCTTTATTTTTAACTTTATTGGAGTATAATTGCTTTACACTGGTGTGTTAATTTCTGCTTTATAACAAAGTGAATCAGCTCTATAGCCTGGTCCTTATTGATTAGCACCATTCTCATTGGAGGAAGAATGGAACTCGGGAGGGGGACCAAGTCCCTCTGACTTTCCTGGCTGAGGGTGGGAGGGGTGCCCCAGCCCCTACCCCTGCCCCCTGCCTCTGGTTACTCCCTGAAATGTAGGGGCCACAGGCTCAGCTGCAGAAGCAGAAAAGCCACTCCTCTTCTCTGTGCTTAGTGTTCTCATGCAATATCTCTTCCAATATTTTCACTTTCAGCATATGAGTGTCCTTACTTCGAAGTGAGTCTCTTGTAGACAACATATAGTTGGACCCTTTTTATGTCTATCTTGTCCATTTTTGTTTTTTTAATGTTATTAAATACTCACCTATATTTTAGTATGAAACAATTTTATTTCTTTATATTTAAATCTATAAGACCTACATAATTTATCTTAGTATCCAAATTGGTTTAAAAACAGCCACCCCTGACTCTGTATATTAAATAATTCAACCATTTTACACTTAAAACGACATCCCTATCACATATTAAAAATTTTTTTTCCTTTTCCTCGTATGTCATAAGAATGTCCACAGGAACTGAATTTAGTTGACTTCTTTAACTGTATAGAATACCTAGTCGTATTATATGAGAAGGCCATGGCAGGAGAGAAATATAATTCTACACACTAGTATGTATTCTAGACTGAATAGTCTCTTTCACTGACCATCAGACTATTTCTACTTGGCTTTGTATTTCCAGTGAAGTTACACTTTCATATCCGCATGGATAGCATGGCTTAAGTTGCCCTGTACATCCTCAATATACCTGTGAATTCATTTATCGACATCATTTGGTGCCTACTGTGTACCATGCACCAAGCTAAGGAGTGAACCAGACAAATACTCTTCCTACAATGTGGCATGAATATTATCTGGTAGAAGACAATCTTTAAATATTCACACCAATAATCCATCACAGCTGTGTTTGGTGCTACAAAGTATACGCTTTGCAGCTGAGAAGTCTCGTTTCCAGATCTGTTCACTTCTGCATACTTTGAGTGCACAGCCGATTTCCAATTCCCAATGAAAAATACCAGAAGGAACTTGGAGAATTATCTTCAGAGTATTTACAAGATGTTATAAGCTAATGAGAGGAGTAGGAAAAAATAAAACAAACCCCTAAAATATTAGGCAACAAAGTCTCATGAGCTCAATGCACTTGGAGACAGTCCTTTAAATTCTCAGGTCTATATCCTGAGCAAAGCCAGGCCCATGACAGGTGAGGTCCCAAACAAGTTAAATAAGATCAAGAATGTGGCAGAAAGGCAACTCCAATGCAGGATCATTTTGCCTTTTGAAAGGGAAAACCTGTTACTACCTCTTTATGTACTGTGACCTATTTTCCTGGGGTGTCCCTATTCTCTACAATTAATAGGTTTCAAAACTGTGGGCAACTGGAAGGGATAATTTTAATAACTGAAACAAAAAATTCCTTTATGAGAAAAAGAAGAAAGAAATCCAAAAAAACCACTAAATTTTCCAACAAGCAAATTTTACATGCACTGAGAGGCTACAGAGTCACTGACAGTGATTAAACCACAGAGCACCAGTTTTCCAGCTCAAACTGGAAAGGATTTGGTTTCTTTTAATTAAAGTAGATATGTCTGAGGACATCTAAATATAAGTAATTCTTTACTTTGTAAAAAATTTCTCCCTCGGGGTGGGATAGGGAGGGTGGAAGGGACACGCAAGAGGGAGGGGACATGGGCACACATGTGTACCTATAGCTGATTCACTCTGTTACAGACCAGAAACCAACATAACATTGTGAAGAAAATATACTCCAATAAAGATGTTAAAAAAAAAAGTTCTCCCTCAATGAACCCATTTTGATGGTAATAAATAAATATGACTTCATAATAACCTAAAAAAAAACCCAACTTAAGTTTTTGTTTCTTTTGTTTTTTCAGTACGCGGGCCTCTCACTGCTGTGGCCTCTCCCGTTGCGGATCACAGGCTCCGGGTGCGCAGGCTCAGTGGCCATGGCTCACGGGCCCAGCCGCTCCGTGCATATGGGATCCTCCTGGACCGGAGCATGAACCTGTGTCCCCTGCATTGGCAGGCGGACTCTCAACCACTGCACCACCAGGGAAGCCCCAAGAGGCCAATTTAAAACAAAAACAAATGGGTAACTTGTATTTTTACTTTAAAATAAGTTTGAGATTTCTGAAGTCTGTGCTGATGAAAGAGGATGCCAACAAATTCACTCATCACCATACATAAAGTTAAGCTTTCTAAACTAAATCTCTTTAGCATGAGATCAAAAACAGTCTGCTCTTAGAAGATTCCCCAAATGCTCTCTCTTCCAATTCTTTAAAAGCTAGCTTCTGTTTCTTCAAGAAGCAAAATACATTAATTTTTTCAAACACCATAGGTATCTGAAATGCAAAATAACCAGCAAGCCACATTCTTTTCCACAGAATTAGCGGGAACTATCACCTGTTTCTCAGATTGTTTATGTCCCTGTTTTCTTTTTTTTCACTGGCAGGACGGTCCAGAAACTCTATTTTGCCTTTTCCATCTTCTGAATGAGGAAGCTTAATTGTATCAATGGTGACTTCACCTTCAGAAGAGGTGCTATCATCTTCATCCTCAAATTCTGAACTGTCCTCTGAACTGTCTTGTGAATTCTCTTGGGAACTGTCATCTTCTTTGAATCAGACTGATTCATCTCAAACAAGGTCATATCCATTTGCATAACTTTTCCGAGAGTGTCAATATTTTCAATATTGAAATGACCAGGTGGTGCAGCTGCCATTTCTTTCCTTAGCTTTTCGTTTGCCTGAGCCATCTGTGGGAGAAAGCTCTGTACTTGGTCCAATAGGGGACTCCTCTCTATCCTGTTTGAAGAGTGGAATTCTTTCTGGAATTACGCTTGGAGTTGATGAGCAACCTGTCCCATATACCTCCGTGGCCGCCGCTGCCCTCCATCAGCAGCTCTCTGGACACCAAGACACTGGAGCTGACCCGGGAAAATGACGAACAGCTCGCATCGGGCTGGGATTTGCCATGGGCCTCCCTGCTGCTCGCCCGTCTTTAGAGCAGCCCCTCCAGGCCCAGATGCCAGAAAAAGGCTGGGGACATCTTTGTTTTTTAACTGATGAGTTTAAGCCATATATATATATTTATTTATTTATATATATATATATATATATATATATTACTGATATGGAATGACATTTAATTGCCAATTTGTTTTCTGTAATGTCATATAGCTTTTCTGTCCCACATTTTCTCACATACTGACATCCTTTGTTCTTACTTTTTGTACTCATTTTCAAAATTAATTTCTTTGGCTGTGCCAGGTCTTAGTTGTGGCATGGGGGACCTTTGATCTTCTTTGCAGCATGCGAACTCTTAGTTGTGGCATGTGGGATCCAGTTCCCTGACCAGGGATTGAGCCCAGGCCCTCTGCATTGAGAGCGTGGAGTCTTCGCCACTGGACCACCAGGGAAGTCCACTGACTTGACTTACTTTTAATTTCCTTCTGTGTATATTCTATAGATAATCAATTTGTGGATACCATGGAGGTTACATATAAAATCCTATCAAACTAGCTTAAACTGATATCAACATAATTTTAATCACACGCAAAATCTCTATTACATCTCCAATTACATTACACATTAATTACGTTATTAATGTCACAAATCACATATTTACACATTAATTACATGTTAGTAATGTCACAAGTCACATATGTATACATTGTTTTCTGTTTATGTACATGTATGAATTAGTTATTGGGGATGCTATAACAAAATGCCACAGCTTGGGTAGCTTATAAACAGAAGTTTATTTCTCATGGTTCTGGAGGCTGAAGTGTGAGATCAAGGTGGTTAGGTAAAGGTCTTTTCTGAGTCATAGACTTTTCATTATATCATCACCTGGAGAAAGGGGCTAGAGAGCTCTCTGAGGTCTCTTTTAAAAGCACACAAGAGACTTCCCTGGTAGGCCAGTGGTTAAGAATCTGTCTTCCAATGCAGGGGACATGAGTTCAATCTTTGGTCAGAGAACTAAGATCACACATGCCAAAGGGCAACTAAGCCCATGCACCACAACTCTTGAGCCTGTATGCTGGCTCTACAGCCTGTCTGCCACAACTAGAGAGCCTGTGTGCTGCAACTACCAAGCCCCCATATCACAGCTAGATATGAAGCCTGTGCGTCACAACAAAGATCCCACGTGCTGCCACTAAGAGCGAATGTAGCCAAATAAGTAAATAAATACATATTTTAAAATAAATAAAAGCACACACATTATATTCATGGTGGCTCTGTCCTCATAACCTAAGCACCCCCCAAAGGCCCTACATCCTAATACCAACACATTTGGAGGTTGTATTTTTAACATATGAATTTTGGGGGAAACAATCATGCAATAGCAATAAATTTATAATTATTTTAATATTTTGGTTTAAAAAATATCCTAGAATAATAAAAAGTATAGTTATAAGTCAAAATTATAGTGTTTTCTCTATTTGTCCATTTATTTATCTTTATCAGAGACATATATATTTTCATATGGCCTCAAGTTACTGGTGTCCTTTCATTTGAACTTGAAGTACTCCCTTTAGCATTTCTTGAAGGATAGATATTATGGTACTGAACTCCTTCAGCTTTTGTCTGAGACTGTCTCTCATTTTCCTCATTTTTGAAGAATAATATTGTAAGATATAGAATTGTTGGCAGGTAGTTTCCGCCATACTTTAAGCATATCATTTCACTCTCTTCTGGCCTGCAAAATTTCTGATGAGAAAGCAACTGATAATCTTACTGACAATCACAATTAAGTGGATCATAATAATTGTCACATATAACTTTGTTTATATATATTTCTTAATGCTAACCTATTTACAAAAGTACTTATTGTTTCAAAATTTTGTATTTATCATTCTAAGATTACTTAACAAATCTATATTTTTATTCTACTTATTTATAAAATAAAAGGTTATTAGCCAAAATTATGAATTCATAGCTGAAATGTGTGGTAAAACATTCCTGATAAGCGTTTTTCCATGTCTGAGAATTTTGATATGAACTCCAGCTTTTCAGTTTGATTTTAGCATTGATAGATCCAGTGTGAGGATTCAATGTTGACTAAGGAATTAAAAATCCCTCAGGGCTCTCCTTCATTCATTATAATAAAAGTGTTTTCTATGCTGTGAAAACTCATGTGTATGTAAGTCTATTCAATGATATTCTCCAGTTAAAATGATCTCCATGTCAGTTACATACACATAGTATGTAAATCTTCTGCAATGGACATCCCCCCTTTGTAGCATTTCTACTAGCTATCATCAAAATTCAGTCTAATTTAGTCCATAAAGTGAACACTTTATGCTGGTCTGGTGTTTACACTGCACTGTAACTGAGTTCTATGAGTCTGCTGAATTCCTCACTTACCTCATTCCCAGGTTTCACATGTGGATGACCAGGGTTCACACCTGAAGAAATTTACTATTTTCTTACAGCTACATTGTTCCACCAGGAAAATAACTTGCCTGGATATCATTTCTTGCTTTTAATGGTCACAGTTTTTGCTTGAAATAAGACAAAAATAATAATTAAATTAAATAAATAAATAAGAAACGACACATGTGACATTTGGGGATTAAATTGTTGAAAAGTACATTACATGGGGAAAGAACATGAATTTGAGGAATACACTAGTGAATAGAAACATGGTTTAGAAAAATGTTAATAAGATGTTCAGTGTTTAGGTAACAGAAAAGTAAAATAAATTCAGACGCTACAGAGAATATGAGAGGAAACATTATTAAAGAGACCGTGGCAAAGAGAAAAACATGAAATTTTAACTCCCACGTGGACAGGAATTTTGCTTCTCTGAGGTGAAAAGTACAGGGGGAAACGTGAAGAGAAATTGATGTGTGATGCATAATGACAGAATCTGGATAATTTGACTCAATGGCTTCACATACATTTCTAAAAATATCCTTTAGTCGAGCCACCTCCAGTTGACATTCCAAGTGTCCTGCTCCCTCCCCACACAGAGCACATGTGTCTGGAGCTGACTTGGACCCCAGCCTGGGGAAACCCTCCTCTTCCCTCCACACCTACTCTTCTTGCTCCAACTGGGAAATTATATCTCTTTTGCAGAGCGGATGCCCTGGTACGTGTGGGAAATGCTAGATGGATTTAAAGTTCTGTGCTGAGAACAGTGCATGCAATGCAAGCGCAGGACAACATGCCAAGGCTCAAGTGTGGGGGCATCAATGGCAGCCCAGGTTCGAGCACCCTGAAGGGGGGAAACACTGAAGGTTGTCACCCGACACTTCACTCAAAGACAGTAAAAGTCTCTGGCTGCTGCTGTTCTTGCCCAAGAAGAAAGACAGGCTGCAGGCTGCTTAGACGTCTCAGCCAGGAAGGAAGCAACGTTTTCATAATGTGGTTAACACTGTTTTCTAACAGAATCCAATAAACATAAGACCCATGAGATTATTACTTGGAGTTCATGTAGAAAGGGGGATACAAGGTGTTATGTGTTTTTTGCTGTGTTCAAACCTCATGGTAGTCCCCCGAGCAGAAGAATTACTTAGCAACATAAAGTCACTTGTCTGTTAGATAAAATAGCCCATATCTGTGTCCAGCATTATTCTGCGTGTTGGTGGCAGACTAGTAAGGAATACTTGCGATTGTGGTAATGGAGACTGTATCTCCATGAAGGGGCACATGTGCTGTGATTAGTAAAGGAACACATTCGTTCCAGGTTGCTCTAAGTGCTACAGAAGCATGAGTCAGGGACAAGAGTGCAGCAGCATATGTGGAAGCTGCAGAGCCTATCTCAATAAGACATGCATAAGGAAGTAAATAAATATTGAGAGACGCACTCAAAAGATGAGACAACGGGCGTCCTCCAGCATCACATCTGTGTACATCTTTCTCTGCAATATGTCCAGCAGTTCCTACTCTTTATGAATGAGTTCTACAAACACGTTCTCAAAGGTCAGTGATCTCTAAAGCCCCGTCAATGGCTTCTCTGGGCTGATACGGCATGTGCCTTTCATACATATTCAGAAATATATATATTGTGAAAAAATGTTACTAAAGGGAGCATATGAGGTGTTGTGTAAAATAACCTATCAATTTCCCAAGAAAGTGGTAATTCAACTTCCAAATAGGTTATTATAAAAATTTTACATGCAAATTCATAAGTAATATTCTCCTCCCAATTCCAGGCAAGTCTGTAGGTGCATCAAAAGGCAATCAATAGCCCTGATCTGTCACTTTTTCAATTGACAGGCAGTGGGGATAGAGATAGAGCTGAAGCTCCATGTAAATTTTACGTGTTTTTTTCACGTATTGAACGTGTACCTGGAGTCCTGCTTTTCTTTCCCGGGTTAGAGCTGCAGACACCAGTCGTCAGAACTCATGAGATTTGCTGGCTCCATGTGTCAGGAAAGCCCAGGATCAACATTTCTCTTCTACATAGTTCTCTCCTCTGGGCTTGGAATATGAGACTTAAGTCAGCCCACGCCCTCCCATGGATTTCTTTTACCTGCTGCTGTTTAGTTTTGCTCTATTTATACCTTCACTATGCAAACCTACAATTTTGGCTGCTAACCTAAGACTCTGACTCCAAAATACCCCAGGAAACTTGTCATTCAATTAGGGAAGTCTATAATCCCTCAGTCCTTAAGTTTATTAGTATTATGATTGGTAGTAGTACAATTAATATCTTTATGATTGTAATCACTATTGATATTATTATTTATCACTATTGTTGTTATTGCATTTCTTAAGTTTCTCTGCTCATGAATGTATCTAATTTACTGAAGAGTATTGTGGAGGGTTTTCAACAGACTTACATACACATGGTGCTTCCTGGTTCCTGCTGTACTTATGGGTACTTGTGGGTCAGAGAGCCTCCTGAGATACTCAGACTTACCCAGTGGAGGAAGAGACAGCTGTTACTGGTAAGTGAGCCCCAGGGAGGACACTCTTGACTTTCTTGAGCCTCTAGAACAATGTTTAAGTCCTCTTAAGTGACCAGAAAGTGGTGCCAGTGCAAGAGCCCTGGAAGACACCCTTGTCCCGCCAGACTCAGCACAGGATTTTCCACCTCAACTCTGTGCCAGGAACTAATATCATGTCTCCTGGGAAGGCTGGAGAAGGTGTCGCTCCTGGAGTCCAGTCCTCTGAATTAGTAAAGTCAGACCAGGAGCTGACATTGTGATAAGTGAGAAGTAAGGGGAGTATCCTTGGCATGCCTGAACCTGGGGACATGTTCTAAATTCACTCAGGGGTCCAGGAAAAGCTGGTGCAGCACTGGCAGATATAGAGATGGTGACTTGCCTGCTCAAGTAACCATTTCTTTTTCTAAGTCCCCCAGGGAGCCCCTGCACTGTTTGTGCTAATATATCATCCTCCCTGCTGACCCAGGATCACCTGCTTGTTTTCTCCTCTCAGAACAAATTTCTTTGTGCAAACCTAGCATTCTGACTCTACAATATCTCAGAGGACATCTGATATAGGTACCCTGAAATTTACTTAGAGGAGTCTGTACGCAAATCTGCAATCTTTCTATGTTTATTTTTCTCTTTAACAGTAGTAATGGTAATATCATCATAATTCTCACTATTATTGTTTTTAGTCCATTTTATTACCTTTATTAATATGCATTATCTTTGTGGTTGTTTCTACATAACATTGAGTAGACCTGCTCTATGCTAAAGATTGTCTGATTTACTGCAGATCATTATGGAGGGTTTCCCAACATACAAAATACATACACCTAGCTACTCCTGAGCTCCCACAGCACTTAGCTGGGTGCCCTCGACTCAAGGTCTCTATGAAGCTGGGGCTGAGGTCTCAGCTGTCGCTCCACAGGGGAGGATTTGTTCCCAGACTCACTGAGATGGGTACTGGCAGGATGCAGTCTGAGCTGAGAGCCTAGTGCCTCTGCCTGGAGGCCTGGGACTTCCCTGTGTTCTCTCCTATGTGGGCCTCTCCATATGGCACCTAGTAACACCCATGCAGGCTTCCCCAGGTCCAGGGATAAAAGAGAGAGACAGACAGAAACAGAGAGAGAACACAGGATGCAGCAAGTGAGATGTAAGTGACAGAAGTTCTGTCAATGAATCTTAACACTGACCTCCCCTGATTTGCTATATTCTGTTGGTCAGAAGCCAGTCGCTAGCTACTTGGTACTTGCACAAAGAGTGGAGTTTCCTCGCTGCATGTGGATCACAGTCTGTGGCTGGGAACACCGAGGAAGGCATGTTCAGTGGTCTCCCCCAGAACTGGGAAAAGTGGCTGCATTCTGGAAATAACTGAAAGTGATGAAAGTCCAGCCTCACTCATCAGAAGAGAAGTGAAAAGGAGACAATGGGTTACGTGTCATTTCTCATCCACTAAAGCAGCAAAACAAAAGCTCCCCAAACTCCTGAAACTGGAAACCTTGGTGGGAATGAGGCACAGGACCACTCATTCCCCATTGATAGGAGGGGCACCGACTCTTCCTGGAGGGTGTTGGCTGCCGCATACCCAGATGCCACCCACTTGAATAAGGAGGTTACTTCTAGAAAGCAAAGGCACAGTGGTCAGAGGTGTGTATGAAGAGTCCACGTGGGTGATGTTGTCTGTCTTATTTCTAAGAGCCCTGCATGGACACCTGCGTCCAGAGGGGAGCTGCTTCCACTGACAGTGAGAACAGGCTGCAGCTGTTTAAAATGACAGTGTCCGTACTACCCAAAGCAGTCTACAGGTTTAATATGATCACTAGCAAATTACACATGACATTTTTTCACAGAAGTAGAAGAAATAACCCTAAAATGTATATGGAACCATAAAAGACCCAGAATTGCCAAAGCAATCCTGAGGAAAAAGAACAAAGCAGGAGGCATAACCCTCCCAGTCTTCAGACAATGCTACAATGCTAATCAAAACAGCCTGGTATTGGAACAAAAACAGACATATGGGTCAATGGAACAGAATAGAGAGCCCAGAAATAAACCCACAGACCCACGGTCAATTCATCTCTGATGAAGAATAGACAATGGGGGAAAAGACAGTCTCTTCAGCAAGAGGTGTTGGAAAAGTTCGTTCATGCAAATCAATAAAGTTAGAACACTCTCCCACCATACAAAAAAAAAAACTCAAAATGGCTTAAAGGCTTAAATATAACACATAACACCATAAAACACGTGAAAGGGAACATAGGCAAAACATTCTCTGATATAAAGTGTACCAGTGTTTTCTTAGGTCAGTCTCCCAAGGCAATAGGAATAAAAGCAAAAATAAACAAACGGGACCCACTCAAACTTATAACTTTACTCACAGCAAAAGAAACCATAAACAAAATGAAAAGACAACATACCGACTAGGAGAAAATATTTCCAAATGATGCGACCAACAAGGGCTTAATTTCCAAAATATACAAACAGCTCATACAACTCAATAACAAAAAACCGAACAAACCAATCAAAAAATGGGCAGAAGACTGAAACAGACATTTCTCCCAAGAAGACATACAGATGGCCAATAGGCACACGAAAGGTTGCCCATCATCACTAATTATTAGAGAAATGCAAACTAAAACTACAATGAGCTACAACCTCACACCAGTCAGAATGACCAGCATCAAAAGTCTGCAAATAACAAATGCAGGAGGGGGTGTGGAGAAAAGGGAACCCTGCTGCACTCTTGGTGGGAATATAAAATGACACAGCCACTATGGAGAACAGTATGGAGGTTCCTAAAAATAGAGTTGCCATATGATCCTGCAATCTCACTCCTGGGCATATATCCAGAGAGAACGATAATTCAAATAGATACATGCACCCCAATGTTTGCAGTAGCACTATTTATAATAGCTAAGACATAAAAGCAACTTAAATGTCCATCAACAGATGAATGGATACAGAAGATGTGGTACATATATACAATGGAATATTACTCAGCCATAAAAAGAATGAAATAATGCCATTTGCAGCAACATAGATGCAACTAGAGATTAACATACTAAGTGAAGTAAGCCATAAAGATAAATACAAATGCTATATGGTATTACTTATATGTGAAATCTAAAATATGACACAAATGAACCTATCTACGAAACAAAACAGACTCACAGACATAGAGAACAGACTTGTGGTTACCAAGTGGGAGGGGGTTGGGGAACGATGGACTGAGAGTTTGGGGATAGTAACTGCAAACTATTGCATATATAATGGATAAAAAACAATGTCCTACTGTATAGCACAGGGAACAGGATATTCAATATCCTGAGATAAACCATAATGGAAAAGAATATAAAACAGATGTATATATGTGTATAACTGAGACACTTTGCTATACAGCAAAAATTAATACAACATTGTAACTCAACTATATTTCAATTAAAAAAAATCAGTTGATGTGAACAACATTAAAGGCCAAATGATCCTAAGAGTCATATACAGAGCATTCTATCCAACATATGCTGAATACACAGTCTTCTCAAGTGCAGAAAAAATATTTTCTAGAAAAGACCGCATGATAAACCACATATCAAACCTTAGTGATCTCAGGAAGACTTAAATTATACCAAGTATATTGTCTGAGCATATTATTAAACTAGAAATCAATAACACGATGAAAACTGGAACACTAATGAATACAAAAAATTGATCAACACTCTCCTGACCAACTAATTTATCAAAGAATAAATTTAAGAAGAAATAAGACAGTATTTTGAGACAAAGTGAAATGGAAACATAGTATACTAAAGGCTATGGGATGCAGCAAAAGGAGCGTTAAGAGAGAGGTTTATTGCAACAAATGCCTACCTTACGAGTTAAGAAATATCTCGAATAAAAAACCTAACTCTTCTGTTCAAGGACCTGGAAAAAGAACAAACTGAGCCCAAAACTAGCGAAGCAAGAAAATTATAAAGATTACAGCAGAAATCAATGTCATAGAGATAGAGGAAAACAACAGAAAAGATTAGTGATACTAAGAGTTGGTTCATTAAAAGATAAAATTTCGAACCTTTTGCTAGACTAACCAAGGAAAAGGAGAGAAGACCCAAATCAACAAAATTATAAATAAAAGAGAAAACATTACAACTCTACTGCAGCGATAAGAAGGATAACATGTTACTTTGAACAACTACATGCTAACAAGCTGGGCAACCTAGATAAATGGAAAAAATTCTTAGAAACATACAACCTACCAAAAGTGAATTAGGAAGAAAGAGAAAATCTAAATGAAGCAATTAGTAGTATGGAAACTAAATCAGTAATCAAAACTCTTCAAATGAAGAAAAACTCAAGATCAAATGGCTTCATTGGTAAATTTTACCAAATATTTAATGCATTAATGCCAATCCTAAAAGTCTTCAAAAGAGAAAGAGAAAAAAATGAATGAGGAGGAATAGCTCCCAAACTCATTTTACAAGGCCAGCATTACTTTGATATAATAATCTGAAATGGACACTGCCAATTACAGGCCAATAACACTGATGAATATAGGTTTAAAAATTCTGAATAAATACTAGCATATCAAATAAATGGGATGCATCATATTAATAGAACAAAAGGAAAATATAATATCAATAGGCACAGAAAAAGCATTTAATAAGTTAGGTATAAAATGAATGTAACTCAACATAATAAAGGCTAAATATCGGGACTTCCCTGGTGGCGCAGTGGTTAGGAATCTGCCAGCCAATGCAGGGGACATGGGTTCAAGCCCTGGTCTGGGGAGATTCCACATGCCAAGGAGCAACTAAGCCCGTGCACCACAACTACTAAGCCTGCGCTCTAGAGCCCGTGAGCCACAAATACTGAGCCTGTGTGCCACAACTACTGAAGCCCACATGCCTAGAGCACATGCTCTGCAACAAGAGAAGCCACTGCAATGAGAAGCCCACGCACCACAACGAAGAGTAGCCACCACCTACTGCAACTAGAGAAAGCCCGCATGCAACAACAAAGACCCAATGCAGCCAAAAGTAAATAATTTTTTTAAAAGGCCAAATATGACAAGGTCACAGTTCAAAGCACACTCAAGAGTGAAAATGTGAAACTTTTTCTCTAATATCAGAAACGAGACAAGGGAGTCCACTCTCATCACTCATTCAGCATAGAAATGGAAGTCCTAGCCAGGGCAATCAGTCAAAGAAGAGAAATGAAAGGCATCAGAACTGGAAATTAAGAGGTAAAAATGTGTCTATTTTAAGATAACATGATTTTATATATAGAAACTCTGAAAAACTTCACCAAAAACCTGTTAAAACTAATCAACATAATGAGTAAAGTTGCAGAATAAAAACTTAAAATGCAAAAATCAGTCATATTTGTATATACTAACAATGAACTGAAAAAAGAAAACCATTCTATTTATAAGAGCATCCAAACTAATAAAACAATAAGGAATAAATTTATCTAAGGAGATGAAAGATATCTACAATACAAGCTACAATACACTGATGAAAAAATTGGAAAAGACAGAAATAAACGTAAAGTTATCCCTTGTTCATGATTGGAAGAATTAATATTTTTAAAATGTCCACACCACCCAAAGCCATCTATGGATATAATGCAATTCCTATCAAAATCCAATGGCATTTTTTAAAGTAGAAAAAAACAACAGAGAAATGTATGAGGAATCACAAAAGAACTTGTATATGCAATGTGACTATGAGAAAGAACAGCAAACCTGGAGGTATCACATTCCATGATATCAAACTGTATTATAAAGCTATAGTAATGTAAGTAGTATGGTACTGTCATGTAGAAAGGCATACACAACAATGGAATAGAACTGAGAATCCAGATATAAACCCATGCATATAAGGTCAACTAATATTTGATAAGACAGTCAGGAACATTCGGTGGAGAGATAATCTCTTCATTAAACAGTGCTTGGAAAACTGCATAGTTATATGCAAAAGAATAAAACTAGACTCCTGTCTAACACCACTCATGACAATTAAATAGAAATAAGATAAGGTAAAGACAACTGTAAGACGGGAGGCTTTTCTTCCTGGAGGAAAACAGTAAAAATCTTTTTAACACAGGTCTTTAATATTATTTTTGATGATACCTTAAGCACAAGCAACAATTAAAAAAACTAACACGTGGAACAATATCAAACTAAAAATCTGCTACACAACAAGATAAAATAAATAAATAACGAAAAGAGCCTATGTAATCAAAAATAATATTTGCAAACCTTACACCAAATAAGGGGTTGATATCCAAAATACATCATAGAACTCAGTAACACAAAATAAATTAAGCCAATTAAAACCTGTTGCAAAGACTCCAACGGACATTTTTTCAAAGAAGATATGTGAATGTACAACAAATACATGAAAATGTGTTCAACGTCATTACACATCAGGGAAATTAAATCTAAACCATAATGAGATATCACCTCAGGATTGTTAGAATGGAATTCATCAAAGAGACAAGATATCTGCTAGCAAATGCTAGCAAAGATGTGGAGAAAAGGGATGATTTTTGTGCTTTTGCTTGTCTTATGAATTGGTTCAGCCTCTATGGAAAACACTAGAGAAGGCCCTCAAAATTTAATACGACTACCATATGGTCCAGCATTTTCATCTATAGAAATATATTGAAAGAATTAAAAACACTATGTTGAAGAGATATCTGCACTTCCATGTTCATAGCAAAAGTGTTTACAATAGCCAAGACATGGAAAAAAACGTGTGTCTATCAACAGATGAGTGGATATAAACCTTGTGATATATTTAGAAAATGGAGTAACATTCAGCCATAAGAAAGAAGGAAATCTTGCCATTGGTGACAATATGGATGGACCTTGAGGGCGTTACACTAAGTGAGAGAAGTCAGACCAAGCTTATATGTGAAAAACACACACACACACACACAAACACAACTCATAGAAAAAGGTCAGATTTTTGGTTACCAGAGGAGGGAGGTGAGAAGAGGCAGAATTTGATGAAGTCCAAAAGTACCAACTTGCAGCTATAGGATAAATAAGTATTGAGAATATTATATACAACATGATGAATAGAGTTAACACTGCCATATGGTATATTTGAAAGCTGTTAAGCAAGTAGATCTTAAGAGTTCTCATCACAGGAAAATATATTTTCCTTATTTTTCTTTTCTTGCATCTATATAAGACGATGTATGTTAACTAATCTTACTGCAATAACAATTTCACAATATATGGAAGTCAAATCATTATAATGTGCATTTTCAACTTAAATAGTACTGTGTTCAATTATATCTCAATAAAACTGGGGGGAAAATTACAACACCTTTACAATAATGTCTTTGAAATTTAAAAACAATCTTAAAAGGAAATTGAAACACAACTTGCTAAAACTTATGGGCTGCAAGAAAAACAGTAATAAGAGAGTTTATTGAAACAAATGCCTACAATAAGAAAAAAGAAAGATCACAAGTAAACAATCTTACTTCTCACGAGACTAGCAAACAAAGGAAAAACCACTAAGCTCACAAGTAGCAGAGCAATGAAATAAGAGATAAGAGAACAGAAATAAAACAGAGACCATGCAAACAATAGAAAACATCAATGCAAGAGGTGGTTTTTGAAATGAAAACAAAATTAACCTTTCAGCTATACTAATGAAGAATAAAAGAGAATACTCAAATAAAATCAGAAATGAAAAAGGAGACATTACAACTGATGCAACAAAAATACCACAGCTCATGAGAGGTGACCATCAACACATATATACCATCAAGTTTGATACCTTAGAAGAAATGAATTCCTAGCAACATAAAAAATACCAAAACTGAATCATGAGGAAATAGACAAACCAAACAGACCAATGATGAGTGAAAAGATTGTATCAGTAATAAAAGATTTACAAAAAACAAACAAACAAACAAAAAACAACAGGCTAGGACCAGATGGAAATTTTCCAATTTCCATTGGGAAATTCAACCAAATATTTAAATAGAATTAAAACAACTCCATGTCAAAGTTTTCTAAAAAAACTCTGAGGTACATTCCCAAACTCATTTGATGAGTCCAGCATTATCCTGATACCAAAGCTAGATAAGAACATTACAAGAAAAAAAAAAACAAACAACTGTCAAGTATTACTAATATAGATGCAAATATTCTCAGTGAAATACTAGCAAACAAAATTCAACAGTATATTGAAAGGATCATACACCATGATCAAGTGGAATTTATCCCTAGAATGCAAGGGTAATTCAACGTATGTAATTCAAACATGTGATGTACCACATTAAGAGAATGAAATATGAAAATCATATGGTTATCTCAATAGATACAGAAAGAGAATGTGAAATAATTAAAGAACCTTCCATGATAAAAAAATACTTAACAAATTGCTATACGTAGAATGTACCTCAACACAATAAAAGTCATAATGAACAAATTCACAGCAGACATTAAAATCAATGGTGAAAGCTTGAAAGGTTTTCTGCTAAAAATATAAACAAAATAAGTTTTGTGCACTCTCACCACTCCTTTTCAGCATAATACTGGAAGTCATAGCCAGAGCGGTTAGGCAAGAAAACTAAATAAAAGAAATACAAATTGAAAAGGATGAAGTAAAGCTATTTCTGTTTGCATTTAATGTAATCTTATATGGAGAAAATCCCAAAGATTCCAAAAAAATGTATTACTAATTATAGACAAATTCAGTCAAGTTGCAAGATACAAAATCAACATGTGAAGAGCAATTGTACTTCTATATACTAACAACAATTTGAAAAAGAAATGTAAAAAGCAATCATATTTAAAATGGCATCAGAAATAAATAAAACATTTAGGAATAAATTAAACCAAGTAGGTAAAATATCCATACACTGAAAATGACAAAACACTGGTGAAAAAACTGAAGATACAAATAAATGAAGAACATTTCCATGGTTATGAAACAGAAGAATATTGTAAAAATATCTATACTACCTAAAGCTGTCTATACATTCAGTGCAATCTCTATCAATATTCCAATGATTTTTTCACAGAAAGAGAAAACAACCCTAAAATTTGTATGGAACCACAAAACACCACTAATAGCCAAATCAACCTGGTCAAAGAAGAACAAATCTAATGGCATCACAATTCCTAACTTCAAACTTTATTACAAAGCTATAGTAATCAAAACAATAGATTCTGGCAAAAAATAGAGACTTTATCCAATGAAACAGAATCAAGAGCACTGAAATAAAACCAGTCATTTACTGTTAACAAATATTTGACAAGGGAGCCAAGGAGCTGCAGTAGGGGAAATACAGTCTCTTCGATAAATGGTGCTGAAAAAAAACTGGATAACAACCTACAGAAGAATACAATTGGACCCCTTTCTTGTACCACTCACAAAAATTAACTCAAAGTGGACTGAAGGCTTAAATATAAGACCTAAAGCTGTAAAACTACTTGAAGAAAGCATAAAGAACAAGTTCCTCAATATAGTTTTGGCAAATATTTTTCGGATATAATACCAAATGAGGGAGCCACAAAAGCAAAAAAAAAAAAAAAAAAAAAAAAAGTGGAACAGCAAACAAACGAAAAACTTTGCATAGCAAAATGAACAATCAGCAAACTAAAAAGCATCTACAGAACTGGAGAACATATGTGCAAACCATTTTTTTGATAAGGGGCTAATATTCAAAATATATAAGAAGTAACATAAAATAATAGCAGTCAAAAATTAAATAAAAAATGGGCTAAAGGACTTGAAAAGACATTTTTCCCCAAAAAAGACATACAGATGGCCAACAGGTACATGAACAGATGCTCAACATCAATAATCATCAAAACCACAATGATACATCAGCTCACACCTGTTAGAATGGCTATTATAAAAATGAGAAGAAAAAACAAATGTTTGTGAGAATGTGAAGAAAAGGCAACTTGTGTGTATATTTGGTGGAAATGTAAACTGGTACAGTCTAATGAATGTAAAAGAATTCAATTGGACCCCTATCTCACACTACTCACAAAAATTAACTCAAAAGAGATTAAAGACAAACATATATGACTTGAAACCATAAAACACCTAAAAAATTCCTGGGGGAAAATCTCCTTGACCTTGGTCTTGGGAATAGTGATTTTCTGGTTATGACCCCAAAGGACAGGCAACAAAGCAAAAGCAAAAATAAAATGGGACTAAGAAAACCTAAAACACCTTCTGTTCAGAAAAAAATAAAACCACACGCAAAAGCAAAACAAAACAAAAAACAACTGGTTAAAAATGGAGAAAGGATCTGAATAGATATATTTTCCAAAGAAGACATACAAATGTCCAACAGATATATGAAAAAGTGTTCAATGTCTTTAATCATCAGGGAAATTAAAATCAAAATCACGAGATCATCTCACTCCTTTTAGAATGGCTACAGCCAAAACACAAGAGATTACAAGTGTTTGAAAGAACATGGAGAAAAGAAAATCCTTGTGCATTGTTGGTAGAGATGTAAATTAATACAGCCACTATGAAAAACAGTATGGAGGTTCCTCCCAAAATTATAAGTAGTATCCAGTTGTTCCAGTACCATTTGTTGAAGAGACTATCCTGCCCAGTGGGTGTGCTTTATTCCCATCTCAAATATTAGTAACTTATACACTGGGGTTTACTTCTGGGCTCTCTATTCTGTTCCTTTAGTCTATGTGTGTATTTTAGTGCCAATATCATAGTGTCGTGTAACTACAGGATTTTAATATTGTTTCTTTTTGTTTAAAATAAATTTACTTATTTATTCACTTATTTTTGGTTGTGCTGGGTCTTTGCTGTTGCGCGCGGGCTTTCTCTAGTTTCAGCGAGTGGGGACTACTCTTCAGTGTGGTGTATGGGCTTCTCATTGTGGTGACTTCTCTTGTTGCAGAGCATGGGGTCTAGGCACGCGGGCTTCAGTAGTTGTGGCACATGGGTTAAGTAGTTGTGGTTCATGGTGTCTAGAGCACAGTCTCAGTAATTGTGGTGCACTGGCTTAGTTGCTCCGTGGTATGTGGGATCCTCCCAGACCAGGGCTTGAAATTGTGTCCCCTGTATTGGCAGGCGGATTCCTAACCACTGCAGCACCAGGGAAGCCCCTGTAATATAATTTTAAATCAGGAAGTGTGATGACTCCCAATTTGTTCTTTCTCAGGATTGCTCTGGTTATTTGCGGTCTCCTGTGGTCACGTACAAAATTTTAAAATTGATTTCTCTATATCTGTAAACGATGCTGTTGGAATTCTGATAGAGATTGCATTGAACCTATAGATGTCTTTGGGTAGTATGGACATTTTAACAACAATAATTCTTCTGATCACAGAACACAGTACTGTATATCTTCCCACTTGTTTTGTCTTCTTCAATTTTTTTTGATCAAAGTCTTGTAGTTTTCAAAGGACAAATTTTTCATTTCCTTCGTTAAGTTTATTTCTAAATATTTATTCGTTTTAATGCAATTTTGAATGGGGAAAGGATAGTGTCTTCACCAAATTCTGTTGGGAAAACTGGAAAACCACATACAGAAAAATGAAACTGGACACCTATCTTATACCACTCACAAATATTAATTTGAAGACTGAAACATAAGACCAGATACTATAAAACTCCAAAAGAAAACATAAAGAAGAATCTACTTAACACTGGTTTGGGCATATGATCCCAAAAGCATAAGCCAGAAAAGTAAAAACCAACAGATGGGATTATATCAAACTAAAAAGCTTTATATATATATATATATAAAGTCTACATACAGATTAGGAGAGAATATCTGCAAATCATACGTTGCATCAAAGAGTATAAACTTCCACTTTTAAGGTGAGTAAGTTCTGGGAACTTTAACATACATTATGGTGGCCATAGCTGACAACGCTGTATTATATATTTGAAAGTTGCTAAGGGAGTAGATCTCAAAAATTTTACCACACAAAAAAGTTAATGATGTGAGTTTATGGAAGAATCCTTATTGCGGTAATCATTTCACATTATATATATGTATCAAATCACCACAATGTACATCTTAAACTTACACAGTGCTGTATATCAATTATGTCTCAATAAGTCTAGAGGAGAAAAAAAAAATAAGAATTTCAAGATGGCCACAAGAGCATGAAACAAAGCACGGGCGTTTCTGAGTGAAGAACCTTGCGTCATATCCATGTGTCTGGCCCCAGTTGTACCTGCAAAACCACAACGAATATCTGACAACTGGTCTCCATCACCAGGGCTAACAACGTGCCTGAGCTCCCACCTTGGTTACTACAGCAGTCTCCTAATTGGCGCCCCAATTCTGCTTTTGCCCCTTCAGTCAGTTGGTAGGACAGCAGCCAGAGGAAGTCAGATGATAGCCCTCCTCTGCTTACAACCTGGTCCTTTATTTCACACAGAGTAAAAGCCAATGCTCTTTAAATGGCCGACAATCTGTTGACAACACCAAGGGCTCTATCCCTTGCTCACTTAACTTCAACCACCCAGCATTCCCAACTTTCCTCAAACAAGCCAGCCATGTTCCTTCTTTACAGCATTTTACCTTGCTCTCCCCTCTGCCTGGAATCTGCTTTTGCCACCTATGCACACTATGTATGCCCTCCCTCATATCTTTTAAGTCTTATTCACAGGTATTTACTGAGCAAGACTATGTGCTGGACAGTATTCAAGGCACAGATGTTTGGACCCAGCATCTCTCTGATCCTTCTGAGATGGAGCATCATTTCATAAACTTACTGGCTATTATTTCTGGAAAAAACAGATACATAAATATGGGAGTGTAGGAATCGCTCAGGCAAAATCCCAAATAATAGAGATAGATGTTTAACTATCAGAAAGGTGGAGCATAACTTCCCAACTCCCTAATTGTGTCCTGCACGCAGTGACATCCTTCCAAACGGTACACACCGAATGGAAGGGAGAAAAGTTTGATGTTACAGTGAGGAACTTGACAAACTCCACCTCAACCAGGTGATCAAGGGCAACATCAACAGTAGTAAGTCATCTGCAGAGCATGTGCCCTTGATACGAAGTGAAACACATAACCCCAGGCTAATCACGAGGGAAACAACAGGTAAATCCCAATTCGAGACTGTCAAGGTCATCAAAAACAAGAAATGTCTCAGAAACTATAACAACTAACAGTGTCCTAAAGAGAAATAGCAGCTAAATGGAATGAGGGTGAGATATCCTGAATGCAATCCTAGAAGAGAAAAAGGTAAGTCTACGAAAATTTGAAAAAAGTGTGGGTTATAGTTAATAATCAGGTGTCAACACTAGTTCATTAACTGTAAAAATGTACCCTAATGACATGAAACTGTAATAAGAGAGGAAACTGAGTCTGGGCTAGTTGTGAAATCCTGCACTATTCTTGCAAATTTTCTATAAATCTGAAACAATTTTAAAATGAAAATGTATTAAACAAATTTTTATTTTTTTCTAACACATATTATTTTTAAACTGTCCTACCAGTAATTACTATTAATTTCCCCTGTCACCTAGTTGTACTGTTTCATCTTGTTAAATAGAATTTATAACAGAGAGAAGTAAATTACCCATGATAGTAGAAAATTTCCAATAACACCAATTTTACATATTTTATGTTAAATTAAGAATGCACATGTGTATAATCATTTATTATATATTATGTTATTTGGGAGTTTTTGTTTTTTTTTCTTTTGGCTGCAGTCATTTTACTGGTATGGCTGTATCCTGAGTCACTTTCTAAGAAGTCACTCACCAGAGATGTCTGTCAGGACTCAGAAGTGAGTCTACATGTCATTTCATGGCTGAACATATTCAAACAGCCCATTTATAAAATAAAAATAAAATAACTAATAATTCATTGTGACTGGTTCATTTATTCCAAGAATGCTTTTTAAAAATTTTGTTTCCATGCTTACATTTCATACTAATGGAACAAAATCAAATTATGTGCCAACTCAAATATTACATTAGAATAATGAGAACTGAGTTGTGACCACAAAAATTCAATGTTTCATCCTGATATTTTCTAATCAGAAGTGTTTTTTAAAATATTCAGGGCTTCCCTTGTGGCGCAGTGATTGGGAGTCTGCCTGCCGATGCAGGGGACACGTGTTCGTGCCCCGGTCCGCGAGGATCCTACATGCCACGGAGCGGCTGGACCCGAGAGCCATGGCCGCTGAGCATGCTCTTCCGGAGGCTGTGCTCCGCAACGGGAGAGGCCACAGCAGTGGGAGGCCCGCGTACCGCAAAAAGAAAAAAAAAAATTCAAACTCCGTTCCTAGGGGATAGCTGAAAGTGACAATATCAGAAAGCCCAAATGGCACACAAACTTGCAAGTGATTGTAGATGTTGCCATATAATGTGCCAGAAATAAATTGCCTCTTAGAAGATTACATAAAATTACTTGAAGCTCAAACCCTGGAATGCTTCCCAATTTTGTCAGACTTA
The DNA here is from genome assembly GCF_011762595.2 of Tursiops truncatus. Lineage (NCBI taxonomy): Eukaryota > Metazoa > Chordata > Mammalia > Artiodactyla > Delphinidae > Tursiops > Tursiops truncatus. The sequence goes on along the minus strand of NW_022983296.1, from coordinate 669,757 downwards.
CATGTTATTGTAATGTCTATATCCATTTAGCTCATGAGGTAGGTAAAGATAAAAAGTGATCTGTTCTTATGTGTTTAATACAGTTTAAAAAAGTACCTAATGCTCCTAAGAAATCAGGTTAGATCTGGAATACAGATGAAAATATGAAATGAAAGTACTTTGCTTTGTACAAGAGCAGTAGCCCACCATGTACAAATATGTCAGATGACAATGTACCTTCATGTTAAAAAAGAAAAAATGCCATCACTGCAAAAGAAAGCTTTATTGATTGTACTGAAGTAAAAGGAAAAACTAGATATGATATACCTCAGCTAATTACGAGTATATTGGGAAAAGATAATGTTGACATACAAATGCTCATGCTCACAGATATTATACAGGTGTAACTGTGGCACATGTACGAAGACGTAGAAGCCATGTTCCTCCACTGAGCGTGACGATGCCAAAATTGTGACCTGCTCATTTCTTAACCTTAATGGACAAAATTTCTGCTCCCACAATTTAACATATGACCTTTAAAATGCTGTATAACGAGACGATGTGATATTTTAATGTCTGTTCTAAGTAGTACTTTAAACACACATAAGTCTATCCAACTGTCAGTCAGAAAGATCAGATACAATCAGCTATCATTCTATGCAAATGAATGGCATGTAGCAAATATTCATATATGTGTGTACCTATATAAAACATGTTAGCATATATGAATAAAATCAACTATGTTATATTAATATTGAATGTAAAATCATATTAACAAATGCACTGTGGTGAAATAAGAAGCATCTAGGTATAAATAGATTACAAATTTTTATGCAGTTTTCACAATGGGATAATATTGTGAGCAAAGTGGAAATTGTAAAGAAAGTCGTCCAAGAAAAACATCTTGACTATAGGAAAAATCGCATGCTTATTATAAGGCCTCTCCCCTTGTTTACAACCAATGTCAGAAAGTAACCTTGAACTAGGTTAGGAGAATAAAAACTTTAACAAGACATAGGAATACGCTTTCTGTTGTAGAAAATAAACCAAAATAAAAAGTAAATGAATAAGCTACGAAGATTCTACAGATAGAAATATCAATTCTTATGGGAAAGAGGCTGAAAATAAATAACATTATAGATATCCTAATTTCACCTTTTGAATGGAGCTATACAACATTAAGCTAAAAACCTTCATATTCTCTATTAGCAGAAAATTTATTTGCTATGAATGTATTTAATTTACAAAAAGCAGCCCCTGTCTTAGCTTTTAAGTATTCTGTTGAAGTTTTAAGTTTTAATATATTTCATCTTAAATGGTCTTATGAAGTATGCAATGGTTGGTATTTTAAAAATCGTCACTGTGCCTGGAACTTCTAAAAGTGATTCACGATTTTTTAAATTACATTCTTATAAAAATTTGGTATTGACATGAATATTATGATTTTTAATAATACTAGTCACATTGGAATATTGCAGAAGATTTTTCAATGAGCTTATGTGTATAAATATTTAAGACTGTCACTGTATTATGAGAAAATTTCAAACACAGCAATATTTTGACTTGAAAATGAGAAAAAAGCTAAGAACTACATCTTAAATATTGCTCATTGTGGGGCTTCCCTGGTGGTGCAGTGGTTAAGAATCCACCCCCCAATGCAGAGGACACGGGTTTGAGCCCGGGTCAGGGTAGATCCTACATACAGCGGAACAACTATGTCCGTGAGCCACAACTACTGAGCCTGCGCTCTAAGCCTGCGAGCCACAACTATTGAAGCCCACGCACCTAGAGTCCGTGCTCTGCAACAAGAGAAGCCACCGCAATGAGAAGCCGTGCGCCACAACAGAGTAGCCCCCGCTTGCCACAACTAGAGAAAGCCCATGCAACAACGAAGACCCAATGTAGTCAAAAATAAAATAAATTAAATAAATTTAAAAAAGAATTATTTGTAAAAATAAATAAATAATAAATATTGGTGACGTAAAGAAAATAGCACAACATGAAAGTTGTGAGTTAAGTTTTATTGGGGGCAAAATAAAGACTATATCCTGGGAGACAGAATCTCAGATGGCTCCAAGAAACTGTTCCAAAGAGGCAGGGGGAAGGCCAGTATATATGTAATTTTGGTGAAGGGGGAGTACACGCAATCGAGCACATATAATTTTTGCAGAAGGTTTCTGCTCGTCTCATGCAGGCTCTGGCTAGTGACGTCACCATGAAGGATTTCAGTGCTTCTCTAGACACGAGGAGATACAAGACTGGGCTCATAAAATCAGCTCCTGAAAGTATCTAACTCTCTGAAGAGCTGTCCTGCCAGCTTTCCCCGAGCACAGAGCACGTTATTTCCGCTCTCCACCCTGAACTCCTTTCAGGGGGTGTTGAAGGTCAGCGGCTGCAACAGCTGCACCAGCACCTGATTTAATCCTTGTCGAGGTAGAAGGCAAGTGCCGATCCATAGCTGACAATACGCTCCAAATAATTTTATTCCTTTAAGATGGAAAAGTAAAATACAATAAATTCTGATTCTGACATGTTTAAAGTATAAAACTTAACATAGTGTGTTTTACTACACTGTTTTTTTTACTCTTTTTTTAATTTTTATTTTGCGGTACGCGGGCCTCTCACTGTTGTGGCCTCTCCCGTTGCGGAGCACAGGTTCCGGACGCGCAGGCTCAGGGCCATGGCTCACGGGCCCAGCCGCTCCGCGGCATGTGGGATCTTCCCGGACCGGGGCACGAACCCGTGTCCCCTGCGTCGGCAGGCGGACTCTCAACCACCGCGCTACCAGGGAAGCCCTGTTTTTTTACTCTTTCAATACGTTTTAAACTAGATCCACGTTACCTGCACATCATCCGTGTATAGTCTGTTAGTTAAGGTCTTTGAACAAAGGAATAAGTGGATAATTCCGTGCGGTTGAGGACAAGGGGCGGAAACATTTCTCTTGGCCGCTAAAAAAAGGGGACATTTTTACAACCTTCCGGGGGCGTCTGAGGAAACGCAGCAGAGTCAGTCCGCGACGGTGAACTCTCCCGGTCGCCCGCGCCCCAGCTCCTTCCCCGCGGCCCGAGGGTCCGGGGCCCAGCCGCGCCGCCCACGAGGGCACGCGCTTCCCGCGCTCCGCCTTGGGCGGAGCTCCTCCCGCCAACCGCCCCGCGTCTGGAACAGACGCCCCGCCGGGAACAGCCTCCACGCCGCCGGCCCCTCGGAGACCGGATCCGAGGGACAACAAGCGACATCGAACGCTACCTGAGAAGGTGGGGATACACCGCGCGGGGCGGCCGGAAAGGAAGACGCGGAGCGTCGAGTAACGGGCACAGCCCCTTTGCACCGGCCGGGGCGCGGGTGGGGAACATCGTCCTCCCGCAGACCAGCCAGCCCCACACGCGGGCCCGCAACCGCCATGGCACCTCCACTCCGTCCTCAGGGAAGACCGCCCATCGAGTGCGGGTGCAGTTGCGCATGCGCCCCATCGCCTGTGACATAGTGGCTTCGTGCCCCCCCTGCAGGCCCTTGGGGGAAGTGTAGGATGATCGAACTCACTGGAGAACATGTGCCCCTCCCAGCCAGGATGCTAAATTACTCAAAATCTCAGTGCCTCAGACTCTCTGCTGATGGCACTGGTGATGCTCTGTTCAAGCCATGCCGGCTCTCTTGCCTGGGATGTGCCCCACTCTTTGGAGCCATGTTATCTGGTTTTTAGGTCATCCCCCCCCAAATGATAATAACCTCTATTCTATGCTACAATGACAGCATCAATTTCAGGTCCCTAGAAAAGAGCAACCAATTTCCATCATCAGATTCTCCACTGGATCTTCAACCTGTTAGACACAGAGGACAGCTCCTCTGCTTGGAATAAAATTCTCTATAGTAATATACAGAGTTGATCACAAACACAAATAACTGAAACAGAAGATGGGAGTAGAAAATCTATGGACTTTTCCTCATTTGAGAATATGAGTCCACAGTTAATTCCAAGAAACCGTTAGCTATCTGAGGCAGTGGAATACAGCTGGCATACCTTGGAGCTTGTCAGGGAGGGAATCAAACTGTGTTTTCCCTCATTTAGCAAATCCTCTCAAAAATTAAGGAAACAAGAAAAAACATTCTGCTTATGACCACCTTTATTCAATTATATTTTATGCACAAGAAAGTAATGTAAAATACGTTAAATATAAAATATCAGAAAACAAAATGATAATGTATTTAAGATACACATTTCTAATATCCAAAATTATTTACAAAATTCAAAATCAGTTCCTTAAATAAACAAACTCATGAATTACATTTTAAAACTTATCCTTTCAGAACTTCATGTGGGATTTTCTGTTTTCAGACTTTGGAAAGTAATTTTTCTTGAAAAAATTTCTTCAGAACATACTTTTGTTACAGACTTTAAAATTAGCTGCTTAACAGATATACATGAAAATATCAGTTGTTTGAACCTTTCATAAACTTACACTCACATCATATAACAGCTCAACAAAGGCTTTGAAATAGCAAATGATTCTGCTTGTTGATTTTCTTCCAATAAGAGATTCAGGGACCCAGCAACCTTCGATTTGTGGATTGTCCAACAACAACATGTGCTTTCAACTACGGGTATGTTCCTTGGGTTTATTCCACTCAGTTGTAAAGGGAAAATGTATGGCAAATCAGGGAGCGTGTTTCCAGGGCCTGAGCCTCTACAAAGAAAATATCACTTCCATCCCCAATTTACTTGCTGGGAACCACTCCACTGTGAATGATCTTCGTGCTTAGGGCTCCAGAGAATGTGGACCTTTTAGACACAGCAGGTGGGGGCATCAGACAGAGCTCACCTTTGAGGAGAGCCCTTCTTCCAGTGTTCATGCTGGTGCAGGGAGGTGGGGTACAGGCGCCCTGTCTCTTGCTTGTGCTAGGACATCGACAGGTATCTTGGTCACTCCTGCTACATGTCCGCCTACATCTGCCCGTGTTAGGAGGCCTGTGTACCTGTGCCTGCCTGAGCTCACTCACGTCAACCACCCATCTACTGTTGCTGGAGCCTGAGAAACTTTCTGGCTGTGCACGTGCCTATGTAACTCTGCATCGAAACCCTCTTTATATAATTTGAAAACTGAAGCCCAGAAAGAGGCAGGGACTTGTCTAGGACACCATATGTGAGCAGAGGCCGGAATAAAAGTGAGGAATCCAGCTCCCTAAGCCAGTACTCAGTCCCTCCCATCATGTTTGGTTTTGAAATAAGAGCCCTTAAGATCCTGGTGAATTCCTGCCAACTCGGCTCAGTTTGGGCCATTACTCTCTCCGCATCTCCATGCAGACACATGTATGTACAAATAGAAATAGGGTTAACAGCTGGGGATGATGCGAGGGTGGTTAGGGAAGAGAAAACAATATGTAAGTGTTGAGGAGAGCAAGAAGATGTTGGAGAGAGCTCTGCCATGGAACAGGGGCGTCCACCCCTCTGGCAGTGTGTCCAGAGGTCGAAAGAATGAGGGGGATTCTCCAAGTTCCCATAGTCCTGCCTGGGCGTGGGCCATCTCCCTCGTGTTCTCCAGCGGACAGGGCCTGGGGTCTTACAGTCCACCATTCTGATCTTCTAGACCCAGGCTGAGCACACACCCCATTCCGCAGTGTAGACAGTGCTGCAGGGGAGAAGGGCTTTCTTTCTCTACAAATTGTGTGCTTGCCGTGGCGGATTGCAAGTGCTTGGAAAGACTGCTGAGAAACTTGGTTCTCCACCACTGACCACTGTGTTCTGAGAGTTTGGCAAAATGCTTTCCACTTCACGGAGGTCCCTCAGAGGAGGGATTAGCTGGGGAAACGAGGTCTTGTGAGCACAAGGGGGCAGAGCCTCAGACCCGGAGCCAGGGTTCTAGGAAGAAGACCAGTCTTAGTTGGTGCCTCGTGGTCCTCATTTGAATGTGGGGATATCATTGTTTTGGCTGAGGTCATCCCTGACGAGCAAAGAGACACCACAGTGATGGACAAAACGGTGGGGAAAAGGAAGCTTCTGGGGCCACTTTCACTGCACTGCCCTGGAGCCTGTATGTTCTACTCTATGCCCCTGTGACTCTGAAGAGCTTCTGTGTTGAGGACACCCAAATAAAGGTACCAGTTTTTGAGGGGTGTGCAGGCCCAGGACCACAGTTGTAGTGCTGGTCACCTAGGAGCAGACAGGCTTTTGCATCACTGATGCCCACTGAGGGCCACGTAGAGGGCTTTGTGGTCCCCCCTGTTACACATACAACTTTAAACTCTTGTCAGTAGCATTCACCTCCATAGTCCAGCTGGTTAAAAGGGAGGAGGGCGCCAAGATAGTCACACATATTCCTTCAGCAACTATGCACCATGCACTCCTTCTCTGCCAGGTGCCCTTGTGTGGGGCACAAAATGACCAAGAGTTCCCTAGTTTCCAGGAGCTCACAGCCTGGAGCAGAGATGGCCAAAAGTACAGGAGCAAGACATATGAAAGAAAAGAGCAAGTGTGAGACTGGAAATAAAGACTGTGCTCTGAGGGAGGTTTGGCGAGTCCCTGGGTAGGAGGGTCTCAGAGGCCTCACTGGAGTGACAGTTACGGGGACCAGAATGACAACAGCGAACCAACCCTCACATATCTGGGAGCAGCATGTCAGGGAGAAGTCACCACTGCTGCAGACACCTGTGAGCAGAGGTGAGTGGACCAGAGATGCTAGAAAGTGATGAGTAGAACTGGAGAAAAAACTGCGGGGGTTAGGGGGAGTCAGGAAGTCAGGGCCATATCCTGGGGTCTGCTAGACTGTTAGGTATCTGTTTCTTTCTAACAACATTTACCCCAAACCTTGCATCTTAAAATTACATACATTTAATAGCTCGCAATTTTTGTGGGTAAGAAATAGGGGCACAGCATAATGGACTCCTCTGCATCAACGTGTCTCACAGGCTGGGGCTGCAGCCTCAACTGAGACTCAAGTGACAGAGGATTTGGTCCCAACTTTACTCACAGTGTTCAGGATGCAGGTTGGATTTGGAGTTTGAGTTTCTTTCTGTGTGTTGACTTGGGCAATGCCTCGATTCTCTCCTTTGTGGGGCTCTTTATTTGACAGCTCAAAACATCTGTGCTTGATTCCTCAATTCAGGGATAAGAGAGAGAGAAGTGGAAAATTAGAGAGGGAATAAAAGGAAGGTGAGCGATTTTTGAAATTAAAGCGTACGCATCACATTCCATCACTTCGGCTAAAATCTACTGATTGGGGTATTTGCTAACCACTTAGTTACACAGAGGTATGTATAGGAAAGGTGGTGTCACTGGATGCCATGTGGAGGCTGCCCACCACACAGGCCAATTTGAGTCACTTGAGTCTCATTCAAATTATAACAGGAAACAACTGAACAGTTTTACTCCAAAGGGTGACAATGTGTGAATTTCCATTAATTTCAACACCCTCATGCTGCTGACCTAAAAGTGAGGCTAAGAGGGGAAGTGACAGTTCCAATATCACCTTCCTGAAACTCAGACATCTTTTGAGTTATTTTATGCTGTGTCCCACCCCTTCTTGTAATTTTCCAGTCTCTCCTTTGTGCCTTAGACACACGTGACACTAGCTACAGCTGTTATAGATATTATCTCAATGCACATGGTGATGCTCCTAGAAAGGACATTCTAGCCCGATCTCCACTGTGCAGGTTGGGAGACTGAGGAACAGCTGAGAGGAGCAGGGTGTTTTCCAGGACACAGAACTGGTGAGAAAAGGGACTGATTTCAGTTCTATCTTCTGAAATTTAGGACCCTAGCTACATTTCCAGGCAGCTGTGGCCAGGGCTGTGTCCTCTCATCGTGTACAAAAAAAGAGGATGACATTGTGTGGGAGGGGCAGTTAACAGCCTAGAAGCGGATTTGTGTAGATTTGATGGAAGGGAGGATCCCAGATAATAAAATCTTGAATAAGTGACCTCACTTCCTTGGTGAGAGTCCCCAACAGAACTTAAACACTGGTAACGAGACACCCACATTATAGGAAGAGCCCCCAAGAACTCACTCGACTGGAGACTCTCAAGAGAACAATCTATTCTGTTGTTCCCCACTTTTCAGAGGTTCTGGGCTGAGGGACTTTTCTGTCGCTGTGGACATTGCTCATCCCTCATCACCGATACCTCTGGCCATTTGGCAGGAGGTACTGAAAGGTAAAAGAGGGCAGCCCAGCATTGTTTGTGTGTGAAGGGGGTGGCGGGGCCAGGGAAGGAGGGGTACGGCCTTCCAGGGCAGGAGCAGGTTGTCAAGTGTCGGCAGCCTGGGGGTGGGGGCTCTCTCATGCCCAAACCCAGTTCGTGGCTGGCAGGATGAGAGGTGAGCGCTTGAGACCCAGGTCATCTGCGCACATGTTAAACCTGATCCCTAGAGCTTTCATCTGCTTTCCCCCCTGGCTGGGGGATTTGACAGATGCCTCTCTGTTCCTGAACTGAGGAATAGAAATTCTCATTGGGACTCTCCCTGTGGCGATGTTCAGATAGGCTCCTGATCACTCCTGGCCCAGCTACCAGACAATGTCTTTGCAGAGTTCCACCCAGAGATCTTTGAGGAGCTGGTCAATGGGTTCAACTCTTCCACGTTTCTAGGCAAGGGGCAGGCCACCAACAACATCAAATTCTGGTCTTCAGTGAGAACAGGTGCAGAGGAGTCTCAAACCCCAAGACTTACAGGTGATCAGGGTTGGCCTAGAACCCAAACATGAATCTGGTAAGTGCCTGGGGTCCTCTGAGGAATGTGGTTTTCCAGGGCCTTCTGCTCCACATGAAGAGCAGACCAAGCCTCAGGCAGCTTAGAGGGAATGTCATGCAGCCCGTGCTTTGGGCAGTTCCCTGTTTGTTGACCTGCATGATCTTGAGTACTTGTTTGTAATTCCTAACCCTCTATTTTCTCATGTCTACAGTGGTGTTTACTGATGTCTAACTGGGATGATGCACTTAAAACCGGGAGGTGCTGGTGTTCCTCAGATAAGAGAATGTCTTGAAGGCGTCAACGGTCTATTACCCCCTTCCACTTAAATTGTACTTTTAAACATAGAACCTTTTTCGGGGTGGGCACTCAGGTCCTCCTCTTGCACCAGTTCCTGCTATGCTACTGGTTTCTGGTCTGAACTCCACATCCTGATCCTACTGGTGATTTATGGTGTTGCCATTGTGTATATGTCCTTCCTTGTCTACATGGTGTGAAAAGAGACAACCCTGTCCCCAGATGATGCCTGAATAATGCTGCCCCTCAAAACAGGCACAAGGAAGAATCACGGAGAGTCCCTGGTACCAGCTTTCCCAGGTAGAAACATCACCTACACCACGCTGTTCCTCTGCTCCAATCAGGCCTTCACTACTGCCCAGCAGGTCCTGCATGATCAGTTTCATAGGCGACGGCTGCGCCAGCCACAGCATGGTGGGGAGTGCCCCACCTTTATCTGTGTGTCTTTGGAATGTCACCGCACCTCTCTGAGCTTCACTTTGCTCTTCTCACAAGTAGGTGGATAAAAGTATGAACCTCCTAGTGTTACTGTAGCAAGTCATGGTAGATGCTTGCCTGGTGGCTGGCTCTGAAGAGAAGGCTGCTGGCCATGCTGTGTGTCTTCACATATATATTTCTCTCTCCCCAGTGAAGAAACTCTCTGCCTCATCCAGCACCGGCCTGTGGTCTTTGTGAGTTTGGAAAAGCACATGAAAATCACCCTGATTTCCTATTTGCAAAGAAGCTTTGTGTTTGCATCCATCTTGTTCTGGACCTAGTCCTTGGTGTGGACAGATTAGGAATTTCTGGGAGCAGGCAGAGGAACTCCAGGCCCACCCAGATACCTGGGATGGTTCTGGTTGGCATTCACTCATTCAGCAATACAGATTAAGTACCCAGTACATGCAGGCATTTTCCTAGACACTAAATTTAAAGAATAAAACAGACACAATCCCTGGGGCTAAATTATAAACTGAGTTTCAGATCATCTCTCTAGACATCTTAAGTAGTCATGTCCAGAGTGCATGAGAAGTGATGCCCCCATGGCTGCCTCTGGATATGGGTGCTCCTCCCATATTACAACACAAATATGAACCACAGGACCAACTAAAACTCTGAGTGGTCTTGGGCTCACAGGCTCCTCTGTCGACCCAAATACCACTGTGCTAGGCCTCAGCACAGAGTGGGAGTCTGGAGGCTGTGCTGGGCAAGGACAGGCAGAACACTGGAGCTCACACACCTTTCAGTTCCCATAGGAATGCTTATGTCTGGAGGTTTACCCCAAAGAAGCAAATGAGTCAGAAATCTGTGGATAGGGTCCCAGCCTCCCTGGAATCAGAGGGGTTGGGTTAGTCCCTGAGAGACTCATCCCCTCCATAGCCCATCTCACTCCACCTGCCCTCCCTACATCAACCTTCTCTGGCACCCATAACTGGGGACCAGAAGAGGAGGTGAGGTGAGCAACATGTTCACAAAGCTGTCTCAAGCTCAGTTCTCATGCTCATGTGCATGGAGGATGGAGTATGCTGTGCCCATGACCTTGGAGAGAAGAGTGTCAGTAAGAAGACCAGACTCACACAATCTCTGTCGGGCTCAGGCCTTCCAGTACAAGGATAACCACAGTGGGGTTGGAAGTGGGCTGAGGCCATCATCTGGGTCCAAGAGCCAAAGGAGGGTGCTTCGGGTGCACAGCATTGAGTGAGGCCAGGCATCCGGCTCTGCTCCACACGTGACTCTCCCCACGCTCTGTCTCTCATCCTAGGCACCTGGTTGTGTTAGTACCTGCAGCTCACCTGGCAGCCCCTGCTCTGTCCCTTTTTTAGGCTAAAGTTGGCCTACATGCAGATCAGTTTGCCTGCCTCAGACATGAAACACCATGCCCCATTTTCCTGATCCAGAAGGAGATTTTAGAGTCCACTGAGGCAAAGCCAGAGGGTAAGAGGGACTGTGGGCAGGGAAGATTCTCTGCGTTAGGGTTTAGGGGCTGGGTATTCCTTTTAAAGACAGTAGATGTTTCTGTTTGGGGAAAGGCACAGGGAAAGTCAGTTACGTGGGTGAACCTTTCTCTTTATCCTGCTCTAGTGCCAGCTCCAAGGTTCTTGCTGAAGGGTCAGAAGATGGGTCAACGCAGTGCTAGAGACAGCTGCACCAAGACCATTGGCTCCGATGGGCATGTGGAGTAGGTGGGCGCTCATGGTGGGCCTGGGGTCCCACACCTTCCTTTCCATGGCCTGGACTCCTATGATCAGGGTGCAGATCCCCAGCTCCACCACTTATCAACCACGTAACCTGGGCAAGTTCACTTTCCACCTGAGATCAGTAGAGATGGACAATGAGAGGACTTCCCACACAGTGGCTGTGCAGATTAAAAGAGGTAGAACAGAGGGAACATCAGGCAGAGCCTGGTCCATTGCCTGGGGGAGGAGAGCTCACTGTGTGCAGCCAGGTACCCGGGTCACCCCACAATCTGCCCAGAGACTCAGCAGCCTCAGCACCTATTACACATCTGAAGTGCCCTTAACCTCAAGGGACAGAAACAGACAAAGGCCCTGGTTGTAGCTGCACAGAGCAATGTGCATTTGAACAAGGAATTAGAGCAGAAGGGTGACCGTGGTGGGTTGAAGATGCTCCCTTGGGTTGAGCAGAATTGAGCTGCCTTGTGGAGCTGGCAGTTAGTGGAGATGGGCAGGCTTGGCTATATCCTCCACTTCTGAGCTCCCACTGTCAGTGATGACCCTGCCGGGCATGCAAA